>NW_004949145.1:1496882-1500593 GCF_000317375.1 Microtus ochrogaster
TTTTGATTGTTATATGGTGAGGGGATGTTTTATTTGAGCCAGTCTATTTGGTGTTCTGTATGTTTCTTGTACCTTCATAGGAATATCCTTCTTTAGGTTGGGAAAGTTTTCTTCTATAATTTTGTTGAATATATTTTCTGGGCCTTTGAGCTGTAATTCTTCTCTTTCTTCTACCACTATTATTCTTAGATTTGGTCTTTTCATGGTGCCCCAGATTTTTTGGATGTTTTGTGTTAAGAATTTGTTGGATTTGTTATTTTCTTTATTCAATGAGTTTATTTCCTCTATTGTATCTTCAGCATCTGAGAATCTTTCTTCTATCTCTTGTATTCTGTTGGTTATACTTGTCTCTGCAGTTCCTGTTCATTTACCCATATTTTCCATATCCAGCCTTCCCTCGGTTTGTGTTTTCTTCATTACCTCCATTTCATTTTTCAAGTCTTACCTGTTTGATTGCTTTTTTCTTTGGTATCTTTGAGAGATTTATTCATTTCTTCTACCTTTTTGTTTGTCTTCTCCGTTTCTTTAAAGCAGTTTTTCACATCCTGTTTAAGATCCCCTATTATTTTCATAATGTTATGTTTAGAGTTGATTTTTTTCTACTTCTTCTGGAATAGGGTATTCAAGTCTTTTTGTATGAATCCTGGACTCTGGTGATGTCATGTTGCCTTTCAGGTTTTTGGAAGAATTCTTGCATTGTGCCTGCCCACCTCTTCCTTCAAATGCAGCCAGGAGAGTCTTGGCTTCTTGATCCAATCTTTGCTGTGACTGACTCTCTGGGTGGATCTCCTCAGTGCAGGAGCAGGAACTGTTCCTAGGCCAAGGACCTTGCAGACAATAGGGCAGGCTGTCTGGATGGATTCCCTCAGCACAGAAACAGGGACTTCTGGTAGTCCAAGGACCCCGCAGACAAAAGGGCAAACTTGAGAGGAGGGCAAGATTGTGTGGTCAAAGAAGCCCCTGCAGCAGGAGCTGGAGGTGTCCTGCACTCCCTTCTGGGGACATTCCAGCTGGGCAGGCAGACACTCACCCCTCTGGGTGAATAGCCTCAGTGCAGAAGCAGGAACTGTTCCTGGGCAAAGGACCTCACAGACAATAGTGCAGGCATGGAGGAAACAGGGTCGTGTGGAACAAAGAAACCCCTGCAGCAGGAGCAGGAGCAGGAGGGGCCCTTTGCTCAGTTCCTGGCCAATCAGCCCTGGGATGGCACACACTCGTCCCTTCGTTAGACATTCTTTGCTTGATGGCCATCTAGGCTGTTTCCAGGTCCTAGGAATGGTGAACAGAGTGGCAGTGAGTGTGGATGGTTCTCCACGTCTGCACCATTGCTCAACCATATCACTGTCTATAATTGCAGGATGGCTTCTTTCCACACCACATTCCCTAACAAGACCTCTGGTAAGACTCCAAGAGTGTCTCAGCAATGAAATTTTGTTCTACCTGCAAAGAAGTGGATAATCGAATAACTCAAGGCCTTAGGAGGAAGCAGTGGCTTCAAGTTGCCACATCTGTCAAACTACAATGCTGTGGTTCACACAGGGAAAATACCAGATTCTGGATCACACAGCAAGGTCTTTCTGAACAACTTTCTATCACCATCATTTTCAGGTATAAACATGGTGCAAGGGAAACTCCACAGATTCTACAAGGAGTAGAAGGCTCCTAGCAATAGCAGTCATGTAGCCTGAACTGGCCGTCTCCTGTGACCAGATGGTGCCTAGCACAATTGTCATCAGGCAGGCTTCACCCAGCAACTAATGGAAACAGACGCAGATCCACAGGTGAACATTAGGCAGAGTTCAGGAAATCCTGCAGAAGAAAGGGAGAGAGAATTGTAGGAAGCTTTAGAAGGGTTAAGGACACCACAAGAAAGCTCACAGAATCAACTAACGAGAGCTCACAGGGGCTCACAGAGATTGAACTGACTGCCCAGGAGCCTGCATGGGAACTGACTTGGGTACTTCGCAAGTATGTTACAGTTGTGTAACTTGGTCCTCCTGTGGGACTCGTTCACAGTGGGAACAGGGCGTGTCTCTGACTCTTTTACTGGTGTTTGGTACCCCTACTCACTCCTCATATTGGGTCACCTTGGCCAGCCTTAATCCATGGGGAGGTGCTTAGTCTTTCTGAAAGTTGATAGGCCACGTTTTGTTGATACTCACCGGAGACCTGCCCTTTCCTGAACAGAAATGGAGGAGGAGTGGATTTGGGGCAGGGAGAACAAAGGGGAGAGGTTAGAGGGACTGGGAGGAGAGGAGGGAGGGGAAACTGTGGCTTAGATGTAAAATAAAAAATAAATAGATATAGAACAAAAGTACTATGCAGCATACTTCCTGGAAATATATCCAGCAAATGCCTTGATCTATAAGACCAATGCACTTGCCTCTAAGACCAATTGAAAACTTAGATTCTCCCAGAGGAAACACTGAAAACTTCTTCTACTTTCTGCTCAGCTAGTAATTAACATCTAACAAACTCCTAGACATCATCATTGACAACCAGAAGAAAGAAAAATGGAGATTTGCTCTGGGGATAAATGTTTTTTCCTCTATTAGAGGTATCCCAATGTCCCAATGAAGACACAGTTACTGACACCCCAGATGACACAGTAAATGGACCCTTTGGGGGATGGTGTCCAGATACACTGTCCTTTATAGGCTCTGGTATCCTGGGCTCATTCTGTGACCTGTACATTTATGGGAAACACGGGCAGGTAAGCATTCGCTTGCACCTGACTCAGGAAAAGACTCACATGGCAGGTCTGCGAAGGGGGAGGAGGTCAGAGTTGTTTCTGCAGTAACTGTTCAGGAGCTGGCCTTCATCCCTGAGAGCATCTCCTTCCTCGCCGTCACTGAGAAGGTGCTGTTCTTGCCATTTTAGATTTCCAATTCCAGTTCTCCTCTCTCTACTGCTAATACTAAAGCCAGTATTAACCATGACGTTAGTATTTCCTGCCTCTATTGTTTACCTCATTATTAAAATGATGTCTTTATTCCAAGGAAATATCCCTTACACAGATTAGCACCCAGCTGAAATTGATATTTCACGTGACATCTTTATGTGGAATACCAGAGTTTTAGCTGATGGGTGGAAGTGGGTTGTCCCTATGGAAAACAGAATGTGAAGTCAGCTGTGCACTAAACACGAGCTTTTGAAAACTGAGCTTCGCAATACCCTATGTGTGGAAATGATTTAACTGTGAGGGCATGAATGCTTTTGGATGCGGCTGGGAATGACTCACTCAGCTGCACCTCCAGCAATGGATTTCTTAGTAAAATAGTTAAGATAGAGATATATATGAATAAATAAAATTCTTTGTTCTGTGGGGATGTTTTCTCCACAAATACACTATACGTGTTAGTTGAGATTCATCTGTGAGATCAGAACAATAGTGATATTTTGTAATATTTTTATTCTATTCACTTTGATGACATGTGTAATTTTTAAAGTTAATGCTCTATTTTTGGTGCTTGTTTCAGTTACAGGATTTTATAAATGATAAATTTGCATTCCTGTATTTTTGACGATGTATTTATTTTACTTTGTTCGCATAAAACTCCATGTACGTCTGGCCCCGCATTAGGACAGCGTCACACAATCCATAGAGGGCATGAGATTTGGGGAAGTGATGTGATAGATGTTTGTGAGGAGCCACGTCCTCTGGAGAAGTCATCTCTACAACCCAAAATTGGCATTTCTTGCTTTTTTTTT
>NW_004949145.1:1500693-1504514 GCF_000317375.1 Microtus ochrogaster
TGATTTATTTACAATATATGCTGTGCCATTTTGATTTTTATTTTGTTTGGTTGGTTGAATAAGTTTGCGACACTCAGAACACTTGAGGTGATAGTTAAAAAAAAAAAAAAAACAGTACCAGTATTTGATCCAGTCTCATCTCAGCCATGTTATACCTGGACATTTTTTTTAATATTATTTATTTATTATGTATACAATATTCTGTCTGTATGTATGCCTGAAGGCCAGAAGAGGGCACCAGCTCTCATTACAGATGGTTATGAGCCACCATGTGGTTGCTGGGAATTGAACTCAGGACTTTTGGAAGAGCAGGTGATGCTCTTAACCTCTGAGCCATCTCTCCAGCCCAAAATTGGCATTTCTTAACACACTGCTAGGATGAGCGGAAAGCAGTGAGTCTGAGCATGCTGCTGTGCGTTTCAGTCTCTCCCTGGCCGCGTGTCCCTATGCAAGGCCCATGCTGTGTCAAAATACCTGTCATGTTGTTGAACAATGGAGACCGAGCCTTATCACACATGCACTCCCATCATGAGGCAAGAGAAAATCTATCAAATACTCGAGTGGGATGTCCCTTTGTAGGCTGTGAATGTGTGTGTGTGTGTGTGTGTGTGTGTGTGTGTGTGTTACCATTGATTATTAAAGAAGCTGCTATGGCAGGACAGAATATAGCTAGGCAGGAAATCCAAACTGATACAGGGAGAAAGAAGGCAAAGTCGGAGATGCAAGAAGATGCTGGAAAAGCAAGATGTGAGGTAACAAGCCACGAGCCTCGTAATAAAATATACACTAACAAAAGTGGTTAATTTCAGTGTAAGAGCTATCCAGAAATAAGCCTTAGTCAGACAAATCTAATTAATATTAAACCTCTGAGTAGTTATTTTAAAAGTGGCTGAGGGAACAGGCAGGATGAGAAGCCTCAAGCTACAAAGTACAAAATAGAATTCAGAGTTAATGTCAAAGCAGTGTTGTCCAGGCAAAGCTCTTGTAGCATGTGTGATTCAGCAGCATCTCTCTCCTTGAAAGGAGGAAAAGACTCCAACTGGAAAGCTCAGGCAACTGAGAAGAGCTTTGAGGACAGCTCAGTTGCTGCTGGTCATCACTCCTGTCTTCCCTGGAACCCTCTCTATGGCATTTCAGAATAAAGCCCTGAAAACCACAGAGGAAGTAGCTCTTCAGATCCTCTTGCTTTGCCTGGTTGGGATTGGGTGTGTGGCCAACATCCTTCTCTTTGTCCATAATTTTTCCTCTATCTTTACTGTCTGCCGCCTGAAGCCCACACAGGTCATTCTCACCAACTTGGCTGTGGCCAACGTCTTCATTCTCCTCGCCACTGGTTTTACAAACGATATGGCTATTTTCGTTCCAAGGACGCCTCCAACTGATCTCAAATGTAAAACTGAGTTCTTCGTTTGCCTGGTGGCTCGAAGCACAAACATGTGCTCCACCAGCATCCTGAGCACCTATCAGTTTGTCACTCTTGTCCCTGGTAACTGGGTTAGGGTGATGCTCCAAGGAAGGGCCCCTAATGCCCTGAATTATTCTTGTTACAGTTGTTGGTTCTTTGGTGCCTTGAGTAATGTCTACATTTCAACCAGAGTCCATGCTCCACAGAGCACAGGCAACGACACTGACAGTAAAAGCAAGTGGTTCTGCTCCACATCTGGTTTTGACATAGATATGATCTCTATTTGGTATGCCCATGATGCTGTGTTCATCAGCATCATGGTCTGGACCAGTGTCTCCATGGTGCTTCTCCTGCACAGACACCACCAGAGACTGCAGCATATTCACACCCACAATCAGGACCACAGAGGCCACGCCGAGACCAGAGCTGCCCACACCATCCTGATGCTGGTGAGCACCTTTGTGAGCTTTTATATTTTAGACTGTATTTGTATTTTCTTTCTTGTTTCTTTTGTGGATTCTCGTCTCTGGTTGAGACACGTCAAACAAGTTTTGTCTTTGAATTTCCCCATCATTTGTCCCTTACTGTTGCTCTGTAGGGATCCTAAGATCCTTGTCCTGTGATCTTCAGCTGCTGAAAACCAGAGTCAAAAGGCCAAAGAGACAACAACTTTACCAACAGTCATATTGTCTCCAGAATAGGGGGCTATTGTTTACCTCAAGATATAACGATGTCTGTAATAGAAACAGTTCATGGGCTGCTCATCCATCTGGAGGAGTGAGGGGACCATCTGATTAAAACTTCTCAGCCCTTAACTTAAGATGACATGTTATCAGGGATTTCCTTTTTTCTGGTGGATGTTGTGAATTTCAGCCCAATGGTGTTTTCCTGTGTTTCTGCTGCTTCTCTCCACCAGCTGTTTACATTCAATGGAGACCACAAGCATGTCTATGTGGGAACATTTCCCAGATGGTCCAAGGCAGCAAACATTGCTAGCTGACTTTTGTCTACATTGAGGTCTGCTGGGGAACATCCAAAGCTTTGCAATTTCACATTATATATTCTAGTAACATTAATTTATTTCTTTCTGCTATGTATGTTGTTAGGATTAAGCTTTCTTTTTAAATGAACTAGCTAATTTTATCACATTTCATCATGTACGGGAGGGTGTGAAATGAAAAGGAAATAGGACATAGGAAAAAGATAACCATAAAAAGGTGTAAGGACAGAAATCTTCAGCAGAGAAGGATTTGTGTGTAAAGATGAGATGGCGGGGTGTTTCCCAGCATCAGGAAGAAAGCTGGGAATCCCAAGCTAGGAAGATCTGTGTGAGGCATTAGCTGAATACGAAAGGTGAGGTGTCGATATAGCATCCGTGATACTAACTTTGAAAGATCACAGTTCAATACACTGAAGGCATTGGGGTTCTCTAAAAGTATTGATCTGCTGTGGTAAGTTTTTCAAGTCCTGCCTTAAAGGAATAAAATTTTAGTCCAGTCAGTGTATGTTCAAAAGTATTAGCGTTTGTCCAAGCTCTGTGTAAATATTACCCGGGTGAACAGACTTGCCTGGAGACTCAGCTGTGCAGTTAAGAGTGTTGTTTCTCTTACAGAGGACCAAGGTCCAGTTCAGAGGACCTATGTGAGGGTTCACAGCCCTCTGTGGTTCCGGTTCCATAGATTTAATGCCCTTTGGGCCACTCAGGGCACCAGGCATGCATGTGGTGCAAAGACAAATATTCACTCAAACATCAATTAGCAATAATTTTAAAAATGCCAGACAGATAAAAGTGCTGTCCTGGGTTCTCAGTAAGGATACTGGCAAGCCTAGACTACTGTGGGCAGAGAGGCTAAAAAAGGGGCAGTCCTCCAAGGTCAACTAACTCCTAGAGAAGCATGGAACATCTCACAAAGTATCCTGTAGCGCTGTTAAGCCGCCTGCCCCTTAGCTCAGGGAGGTCGTGAAGTCCTTACTAGGTAGACTCTAACCTATGTCCATTCTACAAAAATGGCATTCAAGGTAGAGGAGCTTTTCCCTCCGTGATCCCAAGCAAAGCCATGATCTAGCAAGGCCTTTGTCTTATTCCCACACAGATGAATCAGTTTGTAGAATAAAGGCTTAAAGAGCTAGAGGTTCCTGGAAGACCAATTGAGCCCTGAGAAAAATATCTCCAAGTAGTCTTGATCTTAAAGAAGTTAAGGTTTAATTTTAGCCCTGGTGTAGCTTTAACACCAAAGAGGAAACTGTAACCAAAGTTCAACTATTTTTCTTTTAAGGTAAATCACTGTCTCTTTTGCACAACCTCTCACAATTTTGAATGGCAGAGTTTGCCAAACTATGCTAATTCCTGGGACATGCTGTAGACATCTCATTCTGTTTTGGAGACTTCCCAATTATATTTGGCTACTGAAAATTT
>NW_004949145.1:1504614-1506693 GCF_000317375.1 Microtus ochrogaster
TATATATATAAATATATATATACACATATATATGTGTATATATTATATGTATGATTATGTGTTATATATTACATACGATTATATATCACATAATATATTATTATATATGTGTTGTATGTAATCCTGTATATAATAAAATGAATATTCTGAGATCTGTCACCTAGTGATTCCCAGTTGATTCCCTGGAGGTTCCTGAAGACTGTGCATGCCTGACATCCACCATCTTGCATCCTCTGGGGATTGTCTCCTAGAGCCTCATTTCTCCTCCTCTGTCATCAGCCACTCTCTCTGCCTGCACGACTTCTCCATAGACTCTCAGCATCTCACTCTCATGCTGATACTGTTTGGCTAAGATGCCCCATATAAATCTCTGTCATTTTAATACTTGCTTTCCAGGTTGTTGCTGCTTGGAAAGGACTAAGCTGTGTGGATATTTTGGCCACAGTACATCATTGGTGCCAAGGTTAAAGTCTAAATGCCTCTCACCATCTCAAGTTCACTTTCTTCCCACTTCTTGGGTATCAAGATGTGAGCTCTCACCTGTCCCTGCCATCATGCCTTTGTTCTACCATCACGGACTCAAATCTCCAAATTCATTAGCTCAGTTAGCTACTTTCTTTAACTAGGATCCTGGGTGATGGTGTCTTGTTGCAGTCTTGAGACCCTTAAACATATGCTTTTGAATTTTTGTATTACAGCGAGCATGTGTATGTACACATGTGCACATGTGCCAGGATACACATGTCCGAAGACAACTTGAGGGGGTCAAGTCTCCCCTTGTGCCATGGAAATCTGAGGCTAAAACTTAGGCTGTCAGCTTTCAAATAATACAGTAGTTCTGTTTTCACCTTTAATGAAATCCCCCCCACCTTTGGATTTCTACTGATTTGAATTGTGAACGCTGAGGAAATTCCACTTGGCTAGGGAGTGCACAGCCCTTGACCTCACGGTAAAGGCCAACAGATTGATGGGTGCTATGAACTCACATGGCCTCCGATCTTGGTAAACTTGACAGGGAATACTAGAGTGAAGGTTCATCTGTCAGTCACGTGACAACCCACAGACGGCCACAGATTGCAACAGGACTGTGGGTGTGAGTGATAACATAGGAAAATGGGTCACAGACTTCTGGCCTTCTGCGGAATCAATGAGAGTCCCTGTGAGATTCCAAGAAGTGTGGATTAATGAAGGAGGCCAGGAACCACGTTACAGATGCCTGACTTCACTCTGTACCAGGTGCTATCCCAGCAGGTTTGGAAATTTGTTCAAAGAAGCCCTTATGGATTGTCTCACCAAGTGTTTGACCCCGATTGCTATAATTCTGAACAACCAGACAAGACTGGGATAATATGGGAGTAACCTAGCACTCTTTAGATTGCATAAGATAGTTGATCCACAGGAGAAAATCATGTCTAGCACTGTAAATGTCATCAAAAGCCACTGCTAAAGAAATCTTAATTCCAAGGAGATAACTTTTTGGTGCTGCTCTGATAATTCTTCCTGTTGTCAAACTGCCTTCTAAATACCGTGTTCATAGATTCACACTGATCTCAGCATTTATCAAAAGATCTTTTTATTTCAGTTGGTAGTGGTTAATAGAGATCAGTAACTTCTGGCTAAATGACTCTGAGAGCTTCCCTGCAAACAGTCCTTTTTCTCCAAGGTACTCCTAGTCTCAAGGCTGCAGGGACACTAAGTAAGAAAGGGTTAAAATTATGTAGCAGTAGAGTATGGGGAAAATGCTGAGAAATACTGGATGCTGGCAATGACCTGGCTGATAGAAATATGAACTCATGGTTATTGTTGTTACCAACAGAAAACCTGCACGTGGTCAACCAGCTTAAACTTTCAGCATAGACAGGCAAGGGAGAAGAGATGTCCCAACACAAGTTGAAGATGGCGGGTGTATGAAGGGGCCATGAAGTAACTTCTGGCAGACTCTCCACACCATAGTGCATGACCCAGAGCCCATAAGCCTGTGGGAAGAACAGTTGAACATCTAGGGTCATTAAAATAAACAAATGACTTGAATCACGAGATGAGCTGTATCGGAGAGAGCACTATTTGTAATAGCCAGAA
>NW_004949145.1:1534568-1536851 GCF_000317375.1 Microtus ochrogaster
GGCTGCTCATAAACAAAATTTAAGTGCTTGGTGGCAGGGCCTCTTAAAAGAGCTGCGAGGTTTTTGTCACTAACACTGAGTCAGGAACCCTCTATTTTTTACTTTTAAAACAGTCTTATTTTACATACCAATCCCAGTTCCCTCTTCCATCCTCCTATTTTTCCCACCATCTCCCACAACCCCCTCATCCACTCCCCAGAGAGGGTGAGGCCTCCCATTGGGAGTCAGCAAAACCTGTCACATCATTTGAGACAGGACCAAGCCCCTCCCCTCTGTATCTAGGCTGAGCAAGTTATCCTCCATAGGGAATGGGCTCTAAAAAGCCAGATCATGTTCTAGGTATAAATACTGGTTGCACTATTAGTGGGCCCACAAACTGCTCATGCCTCACAATTGTCACCCACATTCAGAGGGCCCATTTTGGTCTTATCTTGTTCCCCAGCTGTCAGTCTGGGGTCAGTGAACTCCCACTAGATCAAGTCAGTTGTTTCTCTAGGAATACCCATCTTGCTCCCCTTGCTCATAACGCCACTCCTCCCTCTCTATGACTGGAGTCCAGGAGTTCGGCTTAGCTGTGAATCTCAGCATCTATTTCTATCAGTTTCTAGATGAAGTTTCTATGATGACAATTAAGTCATCAATCTGATTACAGGGGAAGGGCACTTTAGGCATCCTCTCCAGTATTGTTTAAATTCTTAGCTGGGGTCATCCTTGTGGTTTCCTGAGAGTTTTTCTAGTGCCTGGTTTCTTGATAACCACACAATGGCTCCTTCTTTCAAGGTATTTCTTTCCTTGTTCTTCCTCTCTGTCCTTTACCCAACTCAAACTTCCCAATCCCTCATGTTCTCCTCCCTGCTCCCTTCTCCCCTCCCCATTTCCCTCCCCCACGCTGCCCATTTACTAAGGAGATCTTCTCCACTTCCCCTTCTGGTGGGAACCATGTATGTCTCTCTTAGGGTTCTCTTTGATTAGGAAGCCTCTCTTAAGGGAGTCCACTGGAGTAAAGATGGTTACCAAGAAGCTGCACTTGACTCTGTTCTTGTCTATCTAGAATCCTTTTTTAAAGCTTTCTCAGGCTTTATGTGAAAATTCTTGCCCCATGATGGGTGCCATTTGTAGATGAAAGTTTCTGTACTGCCTGTTCCCACAGCTGTTTAGTCCCAAAGAAACACACAAAGGTTATATTAATTATAAACTGTTTGGCATATTAGCTCAGGCTTATTATTAACTGACTCTTACAACTTAAATCAGGAAGGCATTCTCACCTTGCTTCTTCTGCATCTAGCTGGTAACTATGTCTCTGCCTTTTTTCCTCCCAGAATTCTCTTATTCTGGTCACCCCACTTATACTTCCTGCCTGGCTCCTGACCAATCAGCATTTTAATAAACTAATACAAGTGACAAATCTTTACAGTGTTTAAGAGCATTCTCCCACAGCAGATGACCCCTCTTCCCCCTTGTATGTTGTAAAAAGGAGCAGCCGCCCAGCTCCCAGCCGCCCTGGCTAGTTTATATTCCCAAATAACAATACACAAATTGTATTCATTTAAAACACTGCTGGCCCATTATCTCTAGCCTCTTCTTGGCTAACTCTCACATCTTAACTAACCCATTTCTAATAGATCTGTGTATCACCACATGACTGTGGCTTACCGGCAAGATTCTAGCCTACATCTGTCTCAGGCCGGAGAGCCAAGGCATCTGCCACACTGCCTTCTACCCAGCGTCCTGTTCTGTCTACACCACCTACCTAATTTTCTGTCCTATCAAAAGGCCAAGGCAGTTTCTTTATTTAACCAACACAAAACAGAAGACCCTCCTACATCACTTGTATACCCCTTTCAGCTATTGGGAGAGAGGACCCTGCACCTCACCTGGGCAACACAGGAAAACTGGCCCTGGTGATACAAGTGAGGGGGACCATATCTGAGAGCTCATGAGCAGGAGTACAGGCCCGTTCCTTGTTCCTTAGCAGCATCGGATGAACTTGCCAATGTAGTGCTGGGGAACTCATCCAGGTAGTGATGATAAGAGAAATCCAGTGAGGTGACCAACCCAGCTCCAAACCAGTGCTATTAGTTGGTCCACTTCAACATCTACCCCATCTATAATCTGCTGGAGCATATGAAGGGACTGGCCCTACAGACCCAAAGATCCAGGATCTGCAGGACACGGGACAACAACAGGCTATCCAAGAGGAGCCCCACGGAGAGCCCATTATCAGTGGTGTAGCAGAAAGCAGAGGGCTTGAATCAGACAAATGACTTGAGGCAAGGAACACTT
>NW_004949145.1:1537228-1544792 GCF_000317375.1 Microtus ochrogaster
TAAACTAGGTTTGGTGTTGTGGGGAGGTTGCAAGGGCAGAGAGCAGATACAAGGAGATGGGGAGAAAGTGGGAATCAGGATGTGGTATAAAATCCACAAAGAATCAATAAAAGTAAAAAGAAAAATGAAGGAAATAATTTAGTGATAACAATAGATCCTACTTTATTCAGAGGGGGTAAATATGTATCCAAAGTATAATGTGTTGTTAGAAGGAACAGACCTTATAACCCATAAAACTGATGTTTAAGGCTCAGGGGTTTAGTCTGCTTTAGACAAGCCTGCACCAGACACAATTACATGCAAGAGAATGGAGGATCATAGAGAACTCACCCACTGGGTCAATCAGATCCTGACAAGAAATCGTTTCACACCAACAAAATAATTGCAACCATATTCTTTTACAATTAAAAGCAGTGGGCACCATGCCTGGCTCATAGAAAAAGTCATCAAACTCATATTTGTGAAGTAAAATACTTAAGGCTGTATTAGTAAAGCTATCTTCAGGGTTTGTTTTTTAACTTTCTTTTTATTTATTCTTTGTGCCTTTCACATCATGCATCTCGATCCCATTCACTTCCCTGTCCCTCCATATTTGCCCTCTGCACCTGCAACCTTTCCCCAAATAAAATAAAATTTAAGAGAAGAAAAGAAAGAAAACCCTTGCCATGGAAGCTGTAGTGTCACGCAGTCAGTCACACAGTTTATGCTCTAGTCCATACGTCTTTACTGGCGAGTGTTCATTCCCAAGAGTCACACTCGGATTCAGTCTCTGCTTTCTGCCACACTGTTAACACTGGGCCCTCACTGGAGCTCCTCTTGGGTATCCTATTGTTGTCCTCTGTCATGGAGGTCCTGCATCTTTGGGTCTGCAGGGCCTGTCCCTTCACATGCTCTAGAAGATCATAGATGGGGTGGATGTTGGGGTAAGCCAACTCATAACCCTGTTCTGGGCCTGGGTAGTTGCAAGGTTGGTCAGCCTGTCAGTTCTCCCCCATCCTCACCAGCAGCGTGAGCTCACTAACATTCCCCTGGCTAGTGCATCCCTTGCAGCAGTGAGCAAGGGTCAGGATTTGTTCTTCTTTCATGCCCTCGGGGTTGGCTCTCCCACACTTAGGCCATCAGGGCCCACTCTCTTTCATTGCTCAGGTGAGGTGCAGGTGCCCCTCTCCCGAGTGCTGCAGTTGGTAAGGGACAAGGGACAGCTCTCCTGCTCCTAAGATCTCCATGCTGGCTCTCCTGCCCACCACAGGAAGAGATGGGTTGAGAGAGGGCATTTCTCCTCTACCCATGACAACACAAAGCAGATGAGGGGCAAAGCCAGATCTCCCATGCTCATGTTCTCGGGACCAATTCACAAGCACCCTTGTCCATAGGGGTCAGCTATACTGTGCTGCCCAGGTGAGGAGCCACCCCCACTTTCCCTAGTGCTACAGTTGGCAATGGGGACAGTTAGCTCCCTTGCCAACCACAGGCATGGGTTTTTACTTTCTCTGGTTTTCAATGTTTGAAGAGCAAAGAACAAGGATCCTTAGGATCTCTTGAGAGCAACAGTAAGGGAGAGACGGTGGGGAAGCTAACAGCCAAAACCTCACCTACATGCCTCAACCAGAAACGAGAGCCCATTAAAACAGTCTGAAAGATGATACAAATAAAATTTAGGAGGTAAAAGCTAACAAACGTGACCACCAGCAACAGGATGGTGTGGGCTGCTCTGGTCTCAGCATGGCCTCTGTGGTTCTGATTGGGATACACTGACATACACTGCGTTCGCTGGTGATGTCTATATAGGAAAAGCACCATGGAGACACTGGTCCAGGTCATGATGCTGATGAAAGTGGCATCATGGGCAAAGCGCAAGAAGACAATGCCTACACTGAAACCAGAGGTGGAACAGACCATCTTGCTTTTAGAATCAGTGTCATTGCCTGTTTTCTGTGGACCAGTGACTTTCATTGGAATGTAGATATTATTTAAGACGCCGAGCAACCAACAACTGTTACAAGAATAACTCACTAAATTTGGGGCCTTTCCTCTGAGCATGACCCTGCCCCAAGTACCAGGAACAAGAGTGACAAACTGATGAGTGCTCAGCACACAAGTGGAGCACAAGTTTATGCTTCGAGCCACCAGGCGAATGAAGTACTGAAGTTTACATTTGAGGTCAGTCAGAGGATTTCTTGGAGCAAAAACCATCATATTGTTTGGAAACCCAGTGATGAGGAGAATCAAGGCATTGGCCACAGCCACATGGCTAAGGATCACCTGTGTGGGCTTCAGTTGAATGCCAGCGAAGATTGGAGAGAAATTATGGATAAACAGAAGGATGTTGGCCACAGTTCCAATCCCAATCTGGCAAAGCAGGAGGATCTGGAGAGCAGTTTCCTCAGTGGTTTTCAGGGCTTTGTTATGAGCAGACATGGAGAGCGTTTCACTGGACACTGGAGTGACCATCAGGGGGGATGGTTCTGTCCTCAAGGCTTTGCTCTGTTCTCCAAGCTTACCAATTGATTTGGGGTGGTTTCTTCTTCCAAAAAGGGAGACACTACGGTGTCAGACTACAGTAGCTTTGCCTGGAGAACAATGCACGGACATTAACTCAGAATAAATTTTTGTGCTTATTGAATTCCTCTTGCCTCAAGATGAAAGTTGTATGGATCCTGAAATTCTACCTTTATTGGCAAAAAACACAATGACACACATTTGGGCTTTGCATGTGAATGCAGGAGAGTGGATGATATGAGTATACACTTCCTCATCACTATTCAATATCATTTCCTTATGCTACAGTAATATGTTAAAAAATAAATGTTTACAGGCTACTAGTAAAGTTCTGTCTCTGAGTTAATAGCAGGAAATCAGCATGTTGGCTTTTGAGAAAATTTGATACTATGCATGCACATAACAGAATACCAATCATTTCTGATAAAGCCTCTAGTGTTCTCATCACACAGATGAACCTAGGTTTGCGCATGTATCCTCTACACAAAAAAAAATCCTCATTTGTTAATGAGTTTCACTTATTAACAATTTTATCTAGCTTAATTGTTGTTCTACACTGTCAGGTCTCGGAGACTGACTTACTTGTACCATCTTAGTCACATTTGAACCCATTAACACAATCACAAGTATACCCTTAGCAAGCCGATGCTTAGTCTGCATCTTACTTGGCTGTATCTTTTCCATAGGAACTCAGCCTCCATACATCAGCTAGACTCCACCAACCCACACACAGACGTCACACTGAATGCTATATCCAGCTGAATGCTGATCTGGGAAACGGACATTTATTTGTGACTGAAACAAGACACTGACCCACTTGAACTGAACTGCAGACATCCAGAAGACGCCATGATTCATGCTGGTTTCAGAAGACAAGATACAGTGAAGAAGGGAGCAGGGAATTTTAAAAGGTCTGTGTCTGAAAGGATCCCACCTTCCAAGCCACAGCAAGGATGAGGATGCTCGCAGGAAGCAGGAAGGCCAGCTCCTGGGCACATTTCCTGTAAAGCATATCTCACAGTGCCTCACCCATTGAAGACCTTCTCGGTGTAGCTCTTGGACTGAGAAAAAAGGCAAGGAACTTAAGTGCCCCTTATTTTCAATGTGCTGTTGTAAAGGGGGCCCCCAAAGAGTCCAGGTTTCCAGTGCTCATAAGACAACAGTGTACCTGGACATGACATCCCTCAGAGAGTTCATAACTGTGTCATCCGTGGTGTCACTGAGATTGTCTGCAGTTGGAAAAGCTCCCACAAAGGAAAACTCCTTCATCCCCAGAGCAAATCTCATTTTTACCTCCTGGTGCCTAATGATGATGCCTAGAAGTTTGTTAGATCGTAATGAGTAGCTGAAGTTAGAAAAAGTTTTCCATGTCTCCCTTGGGAGAATCTAAGTTCTGAATTGGTCTTGTAGTCAGGCATGAATTAGCACACTCAAGGGTAGATCAAGAGATTTGTTATGTGTATTTCCAGGGAATATTTTCCTCCACACTATTTTCCTCTTACACCATCATGCTGTCACAAAGTCCTTCCAGAAAACATCAACATGTCATTCAGAGTCTGTTATCCTCCAGAAAGTTATTTCATTCCACATTTTCCTATGTGAGTTCCAGGATATTTAAGTTTGGCAAATGTGTTAACTGAAGTCAATGTTTCCCTCCTGAGTTCTGGGGCTACTCCAATGACCACCTGTTCCCAGGGAGATCATGAGTTGTTTTCTGATACACTCAAGAATCCTTATCAGCAGCCTAATGTACTGCACTAGTATCTGGAGAATCTGCTTGTAAAGAAGCGATCCTGGACAATCAGGCAAAGATATGGAAATAAATAAATAAGAAATAAGTAGGTCCATGCACATTTATTGCTATTCTTGGTTTAATAGAAAACTAGAGACCTAGTTTTGATTTTCATTCGGTGGAAAGTAAAAAAACTCCTGTGATAAATCAAAAAATTGAGGCACAGTCAAAGAACATTTACTTGGATGTGTGAGAATCAAACTATCATTGCACAATAGTTGTCCATGGTGAATATGCCAGCTTTTGGGATAAATATATTTTCAAATAAAACACAAAAGGAGACTAATATAACACTTATTCCTCAAGTGCCTTCAGCTGATCTAGTTACAGTTGAAAACATTTACATTGGCTAATTAACATTTACATATGGGTTATTAGCCTGTAGAATAACCTTAAATTTCCTTAAAAGACAGAAATTTAACAAGGGCCATGGGACGCTGAAAGGATAGGAGATAGAGCACAGTGACAAAAGGTATTAAAGAACAGTAATGGAACTTGGAGAGTTGAATTTGGATGTGTGTAGGAGGGAAGGGTAGAGGTACCCTTGCCAGGTATCAGTTATGTGCCAATATGTATGAGTTATTAACCACATCCATAAGGAGAGAAAATGGGTCAAAACCCTTCAAGTAATAACAACGACAATGATTTTGTTTGATAATGAAGAACATGGATCTTCCTGACCTCATTTGAGTAATTCATTCATTTTCTAATTACAATTTTATGTGAATACTCTTGTTGGGGTTAGGGGAAGAGGTGTGAGACAGGGTCTTTGTGTAACAGGTTGGACTGGAGCTCACCGGGTACCCTGAGCTATGCCTGATGGCACGGCAATCCTTCAGACTCAGCCCCTCTTGATGGAAATTATGTAGAGAAGCACAATGTCTGCATAATAAGAAAGGAGATTCAATCTACTTTGACAGAAGAGAGTGTTTTGTGGTGATATTAAAGCTCTCTTGTGTGTTTGTCATTTTGACTGTAGACTTCAGTGACTGAAGATCACAGAACAAGGATCCTCAGGATCCCTCAAGATAGACGGTAAGGGAAAAATGGTGGGGAAACTTGGAGCAAGATCTCCAGTGACAGGTCTCAACCGGAGACAACAGTCTACAAAAGAAATGCGACAGAAATGAAAAATGCAGCCTAGAGCATAAGAGCTTAGAAGTCATCTTCAGAAGAGGACTAAACCGTGAAGCAGACATTTCTTTGGGATGAAGAAATTATTAGCATAATTAGGTGCACTGTACACCCCAATCACTAATCAGAAGTGTTGAAGAAGGGAGAAGGGGGATTTTTATCTAGCATCTATCTATCTATCTATCTATCTATCTATCTATCTATCTATCTATCTATCTATCTTACATACCAATGACAGTTTCCTCTCCCTCCTCTCCTCCCATTCCCTCCCCCCACCTCCCTTCTACCCCCACATCCACTCCTTGTCTGTCTCCATTCAGAAAAGGTAAGGTATCAACAAGGCAGATCAAGTTAAGGCAGGAAAAAGGTCCTGCCTGTATCAAAGCTGGACAAGGCATCCCACCATAGGGAATAGGTTCCAAAGAGGCAGCTCATGCATCAGGGACAAGTCCTGGTTCCACTGCTAGGGGCCCCACAAAAGACAAAACTACACAACTGTCACCCACATGCAGAGGGCGTAGGTCGGTCCCTTGCCAACTCCGCAGCTATCAGTACAGAGACCATGAGCTCCCATAAGCTCAGGTCAGCTGTCTCTGTGGATTTTCCCATCATGATCTTGACCTCCCCTCCCTTGATCATATACTCCCTCCATCCTCTCTTCAACTGGACTACCGGAGCTCGGCCCAGTGTTTGGCTAGGGATCTCTGCATCTGCTTCCATCAGTTACTGGATGAAGGTTCTATGGTGACAATTATGGTATACACACAAATTAGTAAAGATTTGGAAAGTGTGAGATGGAGAGTCCAAAGAAACTCTTCTTAGGTGATGACATTGGTTGAGGCTAACGGTGGTAAAATTAGATTGCAGAACAAACTCACCAGAGAACCTAAGATGGTGGATGTCAAGCATGCTTGTCTTCCAGAATGTCCTTGGAATAAAATGAGGATCCTTGGGCAACAGGTCTCAAGAAGGGGGCGTGATTCCTGAATATCTCTAAGTCAGATAGCAGTTTCAAAGCAGGCTGTGGTGTCCACAGCGTGTCCTAGAGGAATTGGATTGGTTTGGGGAGCTCTCCCATCACAGATCATGATAGAGTTGTGCAATAAAAAGCAATGAGAGACACAGATCAAGACAGAGAATCTCAGAAATCTGCAGTTGTAGAAGGAGCTGCAGGCTGTTTCCACCTCCCAGCTCCCAGCCACCGGCTAGCTTTACCCAAAATAACAACACACAAATTGTATTCATTTAAACACTACCTGGCCCATTAGTTTCAGCCTCTTATTGGCTAATTCTCACATCTTGCTTTAACCCATATTTAGTAATCTGTGTAGCACCACAAGGTGGTGGCTTACCGGGAAAGATTCAGCATGTCTGACCTGGCAGCTGGCTCCATGGAGTCTGACCCAGAGAGAAGAGGCATAGCGATTACCTCACTTCCCTCTTCCTCCCAGCATTCTGTTCTGTCTACTCCACCCACCGAAGGGCTGGCCTATCAAATGACCAAGGCAGTTTCTTTATTAATCAATGAAATCAACACAAAACAGAAGACCCTCCCACATCATGCAGTTACTTTAAGTAACCTTTCATTATTAAAATTACATTTTATTATTGACTATGTATATTCATACATATACCATTATACACCATTGTTATTGTAATTTTGGCTAGCCTCTTCATGGTCACCAGATTATAGCATGGAAATTGGGGGTTCCTTCTTGGGGTTCTTAGTTACATTAATAAAATGATTTCAGAATAAATCAAATGGAAGCCTTGTTCAGAGAATTGATCTATTTAAGGTGAAACACAAGTCCCCAACCAGGCCAAGCTAGAGATTTTTTTCTTTAATGAACTTCAATGTCCCTCTAAAACTTTTCCACTGAAGAGGAACCCTAAAGGCATTTAGAAACAACGTCAGGGACCAAGATGACAACCATATCTGGCATCTCTAACCTCTGGAAAAGAGGATTGTGCAAAAGATCCAAGGAAATTATTGGATTTCAGTCAAAAAAAAGATATTTTTTGTTTCTTCCTACTCTAAAGTACATAGCCAATACATGTCCCTTATTGTCATCTCTGCCTTCTCTGAAGAGGAAGTCCTAACTATAAAATGTTACTAGGAAATGGCTGACATGGTTTCTT
>NW_004949145.1:1546533-1548344 GCF_000317375.1 Microtus ochrogaster
GTTGGGGCAGCCAGGAAATGAATGAGCAGTTTCTGCCTACAAGGGGCAGTATCTTAAACATTGGAAACCTTAAAGTCTACACTCACAGAGACACACTTCCTCCAACAAGGCCACCTAATCCAACAAAATCTTACCTTCTAAGCTTCCCTATGAGCTTATGGGAGCCAATTACATTCAAACTACCACATTCCACTCCCTGGCCCCCATAGGCTTGTAGCTATAACAATGAAAAATGCATTTAGTCCAACTTCAAAAGTCCACATAGCCTATCACAGTCTCAACAATGTTTAAAAGTCCAAAGTTCAAAGATTCTTCAGAGATCATGCAATCTCTTAGTTGTAGACACTATAAAATCAAAACACAGGTCACATTCTTCCATCAAATAATGGTATGGAATACACATTACTTTTCCAAAACTTAGGAAAGGGAGCACAGTGCAAAAATACTAGACCAAAGCAAGACCAAAACCAGCTGGGCAAACTCCAAACTCTGCATTTCCATGTCTAATGTCAAAACACTCTCCAGAACTCCAACGCCATTCAGCTTTGTTGACTTTGCTCTCTTGGGCTGGTTCTACTCCTTGGCAGGGATCCCACCCACAACTCTGGCATACCGAACATCTTGGAGTCTCCAAGGTAATCCAGGCTTCAAATTCACAGCTTCCCACAATGGCCTCTCTAGACCTCCATTGAGGGACACCCCTGACACATGCCTGGCCTCAGTGGCTTTCCTTAGATAAAGGGGGAAATTTCATAACCCATTTCTTCTACAGTTAACTCTAAAGCCAGAACCACACAGCCTAATTCTGTTGCTCGCTGTGGTTAGCACAAGGCCCTCTCGTTCAATTATATCTTCACCAGCTTTCTGTCCTACACTGCCTAAGCTTGACTGTCCTAAAACTGGATCTCTAGAACAGGTTGGCCATAAACTAAGATATTGGCCAGGCTTTGCCTTCCCAGTGCCAGGATTAAAGGCATGAGCCACTACACCTGACTCTAAACTTTCCCTTAGTTCCTTTTCACAAATTGGAAACTTAGCTGGGTGGGATCTTGCCTTGAAGTCACCATCCTTTCATTCCATTTCCTTTTTTCTATTTTTATTTTTAAAAAAAGAAAACAAACTATCTTTTTTCATTATACATACCAAACCAAGTTACCACCCACTTCCCTCTTCCCATTCCTTACACACACCCTCCCACCCCACCCCCATCCAATCCTCAAGAGGGTAAGGAACGTTGCTTTGGGGAAGGTCCAAGGCCCTCTCTAACACATATAGGTTGAACAAAGTAAAGCAGTAGGGATAAATCCTGGTTCCATTGTCAGTGACCTCCCCCCACCCCAGTATACCCCAACCATGCAACCGTCAACAACATTTAGAGGGACTAGTTTGGTTCTATGCTTGTTCCTTCCCAGTCTGGCTGGAGTTAGTGAGCTCCCATTGGCTCAAGTAGACTCTTTCAGTGGATGTATACCCATTATGGTCTTGACCCCTTTGCTCATATTCTCATTCCTCCCACTCTTCAACTGGACTTTGGGAGCTCAGTCCAGTGCTCCAATGAGGGTCTCTGTCTATGCTTCCATCAGTTGCTGGATGGAAGGCTCTATGGTGATATTTAAGATATTCATCAGTCTGACTACAGGGCAAACCAAGATTGGGCCCCCTCTCCTCTGTTGCTTAGGGTTTTAACTGGGGTCATCCTTGTGGATTCCTGGGAATTTTTCTAGAGCCAGGTTTCTGAGAACTCTATAATGGCTCATTCAATCAAGATACCTCTTTCCTTGCTCTCATCTCTCTACTTCTTCCTACTCAAC
>NW_004949145.1:1549718-1550145 GCF_000317375.1 Microtus ochrogaster
TACTGTAGCTCTGTAATAGAGCTTGATGTCAGGGATTGTGATGCCTTTGGAAGTTCTTTTATTGTATAAGATTGTTGTGGCTATCCTGGGTTTTTTGTTTTTCCAAATAATGTTGATGCTTGTCTTTGAAGGTCTGTGAAGAATTGTGTTGGGTGCAGGCTCAGTGAAACAAAGAAACCCCTGCAGCAGTTGCACTCACGGCTTTGTTGCCAGACCCTCAGCCCCAAAGGAGGCTGAGTTGGGGAATCCTATGACCCTGCAGATGAGAAGGGGTGCCTAGGGGCAAGCTAGGATGGGATAAGAAGAGAAAGGCAGTGGCCAGGGAGAAGCCCCTGCTGAATAGCCAGAAAGTTTAGGGGATTGGAGGGTGCCTGTGCTCCCTTTCTGGGGCGTATGACCAAACGGTTGGGCACAAACTCACCTCTCC
>NW_004949145.1:1551045-1551607 GCF_000317375.1 Microtus ochrogaster
TTTTGTAAAAAACCCCACCACACTGCAGCTAAAGTGCACGCAGTGATTTCGAAATTTCCGATGCTCATGCACATTTCCCCCACCCACCCGCATTTCCTGCCTCACAGCGACTTGCACAGCTTCCTGTTTGTGGTCCCTGCTCCTGAGTTCTGGGCTCCTTGCTCCTTGTACGGAATTGATTTAATTGGTTTTGATTTGTCAAGCAAAGCATATTTGTCAGTATTTAACCAGCATCAATGTGAAAAACCAAAGCAACTCACAACTGTTCATCACCAACAGTTGCACTGCTAGTCATGACTCTGCAACCACGACACCTGCTGGACAATAAAGATTATTACACCTAAAACAATTTACAGAACCTCATAACACGGATAAATGTTTTAGTAATTAATAAATCAATAAGCTTGAAAATTATATAATGGCAGACAACACTACCATCGAAAATTTTAGTAACCTTTTTGCTGATACTATGGATTATATTCTGCATATGGTTATTGTTATACATCAATTTATTGGATATTGGGACTCAGTTTTTTTCCTTCATATTATATCCTTAAAAAAT
>NW_004949145.1:1553172-1554176 GCF_000317375.1 Microtus ochrogaster
AATGCTCAATAGCCCCACCCTATGCCAATACTTTTTAAGTCAGTCATTGGAAAAATACGTTAAAAATTTCCTAAATCTATAATTTACCATTACATGGATGAACAATGAATTTCCCTGAAGTAATTTTTGAAGTTTCCAGAAAGAAGATGGGGCCCCACAACAGCAACTCCACTGGTTGATATGACATCATGATGCTGATAGCACTACTATAAGACCTGTTTTGGGTACCAGTTGCTCAGGATGGTTCCAACTTGGTTAGCTGAAATGGCGCACTTTTTTACGATGTTCTGGCCAGAACTCTAAATAGGAACCTCAGAAAAACTCTACCAAATACTCAGAGACTATCTGCAATTATACCAGACAGTAATCTTGAAACTTTAACCATCATTTTCCTTTCACAAGATCCCATAGAAAGAACAGCACCCCCATGACAGTTGGAAGTAATTCTAAAAGAAGACGTCCCTCTCCCAACAAAGTTTGTTCTCAGGGTTAGGGACATCAGTTAGGGGTTGATAATAATTGTTATAGGGTTGGGTATTGGGGGGGATATTATGTAGGCTCAGGGATCTCTTTGAATAAAAGGGAAATTGGATGGGATAATAGATTAGTGTGAGCTTACTCACACTAACAGTAATAGTGAGTAATAGAGTGAATAATTGTGAGTTATTATTTATAGGCAATTTACACTGGTATAGATTCTTATATATTGATACAATCTTAAATTATATTGAATACATTCCTATTTTTATCTACAATATTTGTACACCTAGGCAAATTTATTTTGTCATATTGTATGTATGCATGCATGCTTTTACCTCTGCTTAAAACATTCTGTATATTGATAAAATTTTAGGATATATTTATTATATTGCAATATGCATTTCTACCTCTGATCAAGATACTTATATATTATTTACATTTTGAGATCATTGCCCTCATTTGTTACAGAGTTGCTTAAAGATTGTTTAGTATTCTAATATGAAGTCTTAGTCTTTATGCTATAT
>NW_004949145.1:1555151-1556500 GCF_000317375.1 Microtus ochrogaster
GCTGCTGGATTCAGTTGCTCTTCCTGAGCAGAGGACTGTGATCTGTGAGCCCATCCCCAAACAAATAACCCTTTATTATACTCAATTCTGAGCTAGTGTTGGATTTCTTTTTAGCATCCATCTTCATGGAACTAGCTCTTATAGACCAGCCTGGCCTCGAACTCACAGAGATATGCCTACCTCTGCCTCCCAAGTGCTGAGATTAAAGGCCTGAGCCACCACCAGTGACTTAGAAAAATAGTTTTATTATCCATCAGTGTGACCCAAAATGTTTCCTAAGAAGGCCCCAGTTCTCTGGTCAGACAGTGCACCCTTCATGTCCTCAGATATTCACATGAGAAAAAACTCATTGGCAAAAGAAGTGAAATTTATTTATTTACTTACCTACTTATTTATTTTTGGTTTTTCAAGACGGGGTTTCTTTGTATAGCCCTGGCTATTGTCTGGTCTCAAATTTGCAGTGATCTGTCTGCCTCTACCTCCACAGTGCAGGGATTAAAGGTGTGCACCACCACCCCAGGACTTTTTTTTAAAGATTTATTTGTTTTATGTATGAGTTCTCTGTCTGCATGTATGCCTTTATGCCAGAAAAGGGCATCAGATCCCACTATGGATGGTTATGAGCCACCGTGTGGGTGTGGTGGGAATTGAGTCAGGGCTTCTGGCAGAGCTACAAGTGCTCTTAACCACTGAGTCATCTCTCCAGCCCCCGCAATAGAACTTTATTTTATGTGGCTTTCTGTATGTTAATTTTTATACAGGTGAGACAGGTCCTGGGAAGCATTCTCAAGTCATCTCCAGCTACCCACAGCCACACATAAAACCATAAACACGATGAAAATGACATTTAAATTTATTTTTTTTTGTATGAGTGCTAGGGTTTTTTTTTCCTACATCTTTGCTAGTTCTCTGTTTTACATAGAGAAATCAGGTTCACCCTTCAATGGAAGAATGGATGAAGAAAGTGTGGAATATATACATATTAGAGTACTACTCCGTGGTAAAAAAACAATGACATCGTGAATTTTGCATGCAAATGGATGGAAATAGAAAACACTAACCTGAGTGAGGTAACCCAGACCCAAAAAGATGAACATGGGATATACTCACTCATAATTGGATTCTAGCCATAAATAAAGGACATTGAGTCTATAATTCATGATCCTAGAGAAGCTAAATATGAAGGTGAACCCAAAGAAAAACATATAGTTATCCTCCTGGATATTGGACAAGATTGCTGGGCAAAAATTGGGAACTGAGGGGTGGGGTGGGATGGGGGAAAGGGGAGATGGGGAGAGACAAGTGAGAAGGGGAGGATGGGGAGAGCTTGGGGAATTGGGATGGTTGGG
>NW_004949145.1:1557263-1558705 GCF_000317375.1 Microtus ochrogaster
TCTTTCCCAGTAAATAGATAGGTTTTTCCTTTTTGAGTTAATTTTCTTTTCATACAGGGCCATCTCACTCTGGCTTGGTACTCAATATATAGACAAGGCTGCCCTCAAACTCAGAGAGATCCACTTGCCTCTGCCTCTTGAGTTCTGGAATTGATTTAGGTTCGGACCACCACACCCAGTCCATTACATGTAGTTTTCAGCCCAGTAGGAACCAGTGTAGCAAAGGTTCTATGAGATAAAATGAAAGCCTTCAGTGTAGTTGGCTAAACTCTAAATACTTCTAAGAAGCAGCAATCCTAATTTTTGATGATGGGTCCAGAAGTCTTGGTCAAGGTCAGAAGCATGCGGGAGTTCCATCAAAAAGTCCACAGTTACAGGAATCCCACCTGCTGAGCCACAGCAAGATGGAGATTCTTGCAGGGATGAAGGCTTTCCCTGGGACTCAGTTACGGCTGAAACACAGCTCTGACCTCCTCTGTCGAGGAAAGACCCCATGTCTATCTATTTTCCTGAGACAGAATTCAACAAAGTATTCACCTCTCATGTATTATCTACAGGATAATACCTGGCAGGAAGTTTTCAATACAGATGAGCCTAGGATGCGGGAGTTCATAAAAGGGCAGGTGACTGGCCCTGAGATCATTCAGAAAGGCCATTGCAATGTCACCTTTTAGTGGCAGCATCTGCGTGGTTAGATTCTGGGTTGTCTCCAAGGAGGAACAGGCTTTATCTCCATGGTAATCACCACAAACAACCTCTGATGGTTACTAAGAAGCAGTTGAACAGAGTTTAGAAAAGTTTTGCATGTTTCATTTTTGATGATCTATGTTTGGAATCGATGTTGTAGTTGGTTGTGGAAAGATGATGCTTATGGTATTACCTGGGAGTGGGATTCGCTGCACAGTACTGTTTTAATCTTCTACGATGATGAGAGGTCCTTTCATAAGGATCATCCCTCTGCATTTGGTATGAAGTTCCTACAATATTCTGCATGTGGCCTAGGACTGTTTGCTTTGTCAATACACACCCCCAGAAGCACGTGTTTTCTCCAGCAGATTGTTTGACTTACTTCAGAGTTAATTATCTGTATATGGATCATGACTTGTTTTATGAGCTATCCATGGATCCTTTAACACATCAGAGGCCAAATATATTGCCACCCTATAAAGAATCAGCCATATAAATGAGCAATCCGAGATGTCTTGGTCAAGGATATGGACCACGCAATCACTAACAAATATGGGGAACTGGGAACAGATGCGTGCCTGTAATTCTAGCAGGTGAAGAATAAAAGAGGGGGAATCACATCCTAAGGCTCGACTTTCCTACAGTACAATTTCAATTCCAGAGATACTGGATGTGACTCCTGGTCCTCCAGTCATATCCAGGTATACCTCAGGGACTGTCAATTCCAGAGATACTGGACATGGCTCCTGGTCCCC
>NW_004949145.1:1560520-1560972 GCF_000317375.1 Microtus ochrogaster
AAACAGAGGGCCGGCAAGACATGGAAAATTTAAGTAAACAAACAGAGACTACAGAAACAAGCATAATCAACAGAATACAAGAGATAGAAGAAAGAATCCCAGATTCTGACGATACCATAGAGAAAATAAACGCACTGATCAAAGAAAACAGCAAGTCCAACAAACTCTCATCATAAAACATTCAGGAAATCTGGGACACAATAAAAAGACCAAACCTAAGAATAATAGGAGTAGAAGAAGAAGAAGTTCAGCTCATGTTCCAGAAAATATATTTAATAAAATTATAGAAGAAAACTTTCCCAACCTAAAGAAAGATATTTCTTTGAAGGTTCAAGAAGCATACAGAACACCAAATAGACTGGATCAAAAAAAAAACAAAACATCCCCTCGCCATATAATAATCAAAACACAAAGCATACAGAATAAAGAAAGAATATTAAGAGCTGCAAAGG
>NW_004949145.1:1585506-1586769 GCF_000317375.1 Microtus ochrogaster
TAACATGAATTTCATGTACAGTAACTGATAGTAACTGATTCTGTCATGAGAAAGTTTATGGAATTATGGAACCCTATCTTTCAGTGTTCCCTGAACATTTTCACATACCCAGAGGATTTTTGTTGATTTCATTTTAAGACGGTCTTTAAGGGACTGGAGAGATGGTTCCATAATTGAGAGCACTGGCTGCTAAGAGAATCAATTTCCAGCACCCTCTGATGGCTCACAGCCAACAGCAACTGCAGTCCTAGGAGATCTGATGTGCTCTTCTGGCTTCTATGGGTACTGCATGCATGGACATGGTTCGTACGCATAAATGCAGGCAACACACACACACACTCAAACACACACACACACACAGAGGCATACACGCACACACACGCACACAGGCACACACACTCACATGTGCATACACGCGCACACACATGCACATGCATGCACGCATGCACACACACACTCACACACCAACTATTTTATTTAAAACCTTTTTGAAGTTGGGTGTGATGGCTCATTCCTTTAATCCAAGTACTCCAGAGACAAACTCAATTGCTTTGAGCCAGCCTGTTTTACAGAGTGAGTTACAGGACAGCCAGGACGAGACCCGACATTGTTTAAAAATACCCAGTATCACTGTGTTAGAATTGATAGAGGGGTTTTCACTAGAACCCGGTTTATTTTTCTTTTCTAATTGAAGAAAATATCTTTTTATTGATTTTTATTGAGCTTTACATTTTTCTCTGCTCCCCTCCCTGATTCTCCCTTCCTCCTACAAACCTCCCCCAAGTCCCCATGCTACCAATTTACTCAGGAAATCTTGTCTTTTTCTACTTTCTACTTCCCATGTAGATTAGATCTATGTAAGTCTCTCTTAGTGCCCGCATTGTTGTCTAACTTCTCTGGGATTGTGGTTTGTAGGCTGGCTTTCTTTGCTTTATGTTTAAAAAACACCTATGAGTGAGTACATGTGATAATTGTCTTCCTGTGTCTGGGTTTCCTCACTCAAAATAAAGTTTTCTAGCTCCATCAGTTTTCCTGAAAATCAAGGTGTTATTTTTTTCTGCTGTGTATACTCCATTGTGTAAATGTACCACATTTTCCTTATTCATTATTTGATCAAGGGACATTTAGGTTGTTTCCAGGTTCTGGCTATGACAAACAAAGCTGCTTTGAATATAGTTGAGCACATGTCCTTGAGGCACGATTGAGCATCCTTTGGATATATACCCAAAAGTGGTATTACTGTGTCTTGAGGAAGGTTGTTTC
>NW_004949145.1:1587575-1592944 GCF_000317375.1 Microtus ochrogaster
TTGAAGATTTATTAACCTCTGAAGACTGAGCTCAGCATCCAAGATGGCAGAATCATCTGGTTTGGGTGTGGCTCTCTGCCTAAAACAGCTCAGTGATGCAACGTTCCTACACTTCAAAAATCTGCTCATCAAAGAACCAGAATTGCAAGTCAATCCAGTGCTCTGTGCAAATATTAAGCTAGCTTCGAGAAAAGGCCTGATAACGCTGTTGCACGCATATTATCCAGGGCAGGTATGGGACATAATGTCAAGAACATTTCTACAGGTCAATCGGAGAGACCTCTGGACCAAGGTTCAAGAACTGAGGAGAGGTAAGCGAGCATGGAGAGAGAAGGGGCACATGGGAAAGTTAGTCACATAGGAGCTGCTTTTATTTTTTAGTTTATTCTTCTCTCCTACAATACCTCCCATCCCTCCATTCCTCCCAGTCCTCCCTACCTCCCGCTCTCCTGGATCCACTTCTCCTCTGTTTCCCTTCAGAAATAAAGCAGGGACATCAACCGAACACAGAATAACAAGATGCAGTAAAATTAGGCACAAAGCCTCATATTAAAGCTGGACTAGGAAGTCCAGTAGGAGGAAAAGGGTCTCATGAGCAGGTGAAAGAGTCAGAGACACCCCTACTTCCATTTGTAGGAGTCCCACAGAAACACCAAGCTAACAACCATAATGTGAAACTCATGCTGAGGAAGGGTTGCACTGAAGAAACCTGTGGATGTTGTATACTTCATCCTTTAACTGGAGTACGGGAAGGTCTCCTAATGCACATGACCATTACCAATAAAAGAAAATGTAGGATGGGTTGAAACAAATAAGGCAGATTCCAACATTAATGCTGTTTTCTTCAGCTGACCAAGAAAAATGTTCTTTCGTTTGCTTTTTTAAAATTAGCATACAAAACAATGCCTTTCCTCTTGGCATTGTTCCCACTCTCTCTCCTTCCTCCTCTCTCTCCCTTGCTTCCTCTGTCTCTCCCTTCTCTTGTTTGTTCTTTCTATCTTGGAAAATGTCTCACTGTGTAGCCCAGGCTGGCTTAAAAGTCACTTTATAGACCAGACTAGTCTTGAACTCATGACTTCCTGCCTCAAGTTCCTGAGTTCTGGGGTTCCAGGTACACGGTGCCACACTCAGCTGAGATGAGGTTCTATCCATTATAGCACTGACTCATCCTTTTGACCAGACACGTAGTGCTAAAAAGAGGTCTCTTTCCCAGAGACATTACCTTTATTTCCTATGAATTTCTTAAGACTGTGGAAGAAGCCATCAAATATACAAGCTGAGATCATGTCCAGGTGGAGGGCATGTCACAGACCTTCCAGAGGGAATATTTTACCAGGAGCTCATCCCCCTTTTCATGTGCATATAAGCTGTGTCCATATTCACTGGGTTTGCTGTTCATGCATCCTTTTGCAGAACTACGAGTTAACAGATGCCAGAAGTGTCCACAAAGATGGTTGTGAATCTGGAACCATGTGCTTTGTTCAGCTGGTTCTTAGTCATGTGACTTGTCTAGTCAGCTACAGCAAGATGATCAATGTCACTACATCTGTTTCCTCTTGGGGATAAAGACACCAGTAATTTTCAAGGACCTAGTACTCACAAGCATGGAAGACATAGAGAATAACATGTCATGGTTATTGTATCAGTTAATTTCTGTTGCTGTGATAAAACACCGTGACCAAAAGTGACTTGTGGAAAAGGTTTATCTCGGCTTATGGTTCCAGAGTGGTGAGAGAGGCATGACAACACGCAGGCATGGTGGGAGGAGCAGGAAGCTGAGGTCACGTCTCAGCTGCGAGCATGGAGCAGAGAGAGGGAACTGGAAGCAGGGGGAGGCTATGAAATCTCAGTGCCTGCCCGAAGCAGCATCCTTCTCTAGCAAGGCCACACCTCCTAAACCTTCCCAAACCTCACCATTAATTGGGGAACAGATCTTCAAGTTTACCAACCAATGGGGACGTTTTTACCCAAACCACTAGCACAGTTATGCATTCTAGCCCCTTCTAGAGCTTCAGAGGTAGAGGCAAATGGGAGAGTGTGAGCATGGAATGTCAGCCTTGACTACATGGCTAGGCTGAGGTCAGTGGGCATTCTGGGCTACACAAGACCCTGTCTCTAAAAACAGAAATGCAAAAAGAGAATCTACACTAAAGCAGAACAAATTCTAGCTAATGTAAGCTCTAGTTTTGGTCCTGTGTAGGCTACTGCCATAGGAGTGCTTTCGGGATGGGAGCCACTTACCGGACTGTGTTGCAATCCTAATTAGTCTTCTTTAATAAAACCTAGAATCAGATATTGGGGTAAATGTTGAAAGATGAGAGAAGTAAAGGAGCCAGGCACTAGAGAGACCTTTTGCCTCTACCGGAATCCTTAGACCGAAGAGGGCAAGACTGTCTCCTTGAACCCTCAGACTGAATGGGTTGAGCACCTGACTCCTCCACCTTACATTCCTCTCTCCACCTAGTCATATTGCTTCTTGTCTCTACCTCCCTACGCTGGGATTAAAGGCGTGAGCTGCTACCACTTGGTTCTGTTTCTGTTTGAGACTGACTCAAACTTGTGTAGACCAGGATGTTCTGGAACTCACAGAGATCTGTCTGCCTCTGTCTCTCTGGTACTGGGATTAAAGATGTGTGCCACCACTGCCTGGTCTCCATGACTAACTAGTGACTAGCTCCACACTCTGATCTTCAGGCAAGCGTTGTTATATCACAAAAAAAACTTCACCACACTGGGCCATGGAGCCAGAGTTGTTCCTACAGGTTGAGATTTATGATTGCCTGGATACACACAAGGATGGAATGATATTCATCTATTAACCATTCGTCTGATTAAATATTTATACCTAGGTCCCCTTTTACAGGAGTTGAATTACATACATGGCAAGTTCAACTCAATTACAAGAAAGATGCAGGGCCATATAAACCCCAGAGCCTGCAACAGAATGGGCAGATAGTAGATTCTCTTAGGATGACTGAACTAAATGTCTGTCCTCTGTGGACCTATGAAAGCTTTTCATCTAATAACAAAGTTTCCCAGGCTTTTTGAAAAGATTTTTAAACTATATTTAAATATATATGTAATATGTAATTATGTATAATTTTGTAGTTTTATATATAATGTATGTAGGTATTTGCTAGCATATATGCATAGGAAACACATGCATGCAGTGTCTTGTGGCTAAAAGAGAACAGGAATCCCTGAAACTGAACTAAACCTCAAGTTATCAGTGACTGTCTAGGAGCTTGGAGCTGAACCCAGGTCATCTAGAAGAGTAGCAAGTGTTTTAAACGTATTGAACATTTCTAATGTATCAGTCACTGATAGAAGTCTCAGTACCAGAAAGCCTGGTACCGGAAATTCATGGGAAATATCAAAGTGTGGTACTGATGACATGCCAGCTGCCTGCTAACTACCTCCATGAATGGAAAGGGAAATACTTTCTAGTAATCCCATTTTGCTTAGGACATTGATCCAGATACATTAAATAATGTACCTAAAACTGTGAGATACATGTGGTTGAACCCAGAACCATGTGACACCCCGTCAGGATTGTTATCTGTAGATGTGAAAGCATAGAACCCCAGAGGTTGTTTCACTCACTCTGTCTTGTCACCAGAATCAAATCTTGCTTTGACTAAGCATCGGATTGTAAACATGTACAGAAAACTGAAGAATTGGAAATAGATTGACCTGTAATGACTACTGGGGGTATGAAAGCCTTAGGCAGTATCACAGGATTCTGAGCCCTAACTCATGAAGTTGTGAACAGATGAAATACTTATGGCCGTTGCCCTGGGAAGGTACCAGGCCCTTTGCAAATGTGCAGTGAGGTACCAAGAATTCATGCTGTACCACAGCTGATACCCCTGCCTTCTGGAGAACCCCCTTCTCTTCTATTGGCCCTAAAATATTTATAAACCCCCTTATCACAGGGATTTGAGTCAGGCATGAGTCAGTCAACTCTTCCATGCATGTTCACAAGCATGGAAAGACGTGCATGCAATAGAGGTCTCCATCTAGAGGAGTTGGTGTAAAAAGAACCGGCTAGTTGGTTGGGGCTGGGGTGGGGCCTAACGACTCTTTGCAGGGGAGGAAAACCCTGTATCAGTTGAAGGGAAATGGAAACTTATTGCAGGGAAAGGTGGGTGGCTCTCCTCCTTTTCTGTCCTCAGGACCCACGGCCTCACCGCTCATCCAGGTGTGGGGATCATTCACTAGACGTGTATTTAAGAAAACTGTGATTCACTCTCAGGAGTGTCCTAGTCCTAACTGTCTTGTGTTCTGATTTCATCAAACTCAGATAAAAGAACATACAAAGAGATTATGAAGACTGCATTTCACCACATCTGGACCTTCGAAGACAACCTTTATGTGCTGGATGCAGAATACGAAGTTGTTACAGGAATGCAGTACAAGGTGTTGCAAGAAGTATTTGATCCTGAGCTAAAGCCAGTCACTGCAGTCATACTGGGTGCTGAAGCAATCGGAAAAACCACGTTCTTAAGAAAAGCAATGTTGGATTGGGCATCAGGAAACTTATGGAAGAACAGATTTCAGTATGTTTTCTTCTTTTCTCTCGTCTCACTTAACAGCACCACAGAGTTGAGCTTAGCTCAGCTTCTCTTAAGTCAGTTGTCTGCATCTTCAGAGACACTGGATGATGCCTTATCCGATCCGAGGAAAATCTTGTTTATCTTGGATGGATTTGACCACCTGAAATTTGACTTGGATATCCGGACAAACTTGTGCGACGACTGGAGGAAGACGCTGCCAACACAAATTGTCTTGAGTAGTTTGATACAGAAAGTAATGCTCCCAGAATCTTCTCTGCTGCTTGAATTGGGAAACCCAAGTATACCCAAAATCTATCCCTTGCTACAGTATCCAAGGGAGATAACTATGGGAGGACTCAACAAGGCATCTAGAAAGTTCTACTATATGTCCTTCTTCAGCAGTTACCAGAAAGGCCGAGACATTTTTAATTTTTTAAAAACCATGCAACCATTGCTTTCTTTATGCAGAAATCCTTATATGTGCTGGATGTTCTGTAGGACCATAAAGGGGCAGTGTGACAGGGGAGAGGAATTGAACCTCGTCTATGAGCCAGATTCAGCTTTGTACACAAGCTTTATGGTGAGCTCCTTCAGATCGGTGTATGACAACCATCCATCCAGACAGAACAGAGCCCGACTAAAGACTCTGTGTACCTTGGCTGCAGAGGGAATGTGGAAACAAGTATTTGTATTTAAGTCTGAGGATCTCAGGAGGAATGGCATAACTGAACCTGAGCAGACATCATGGCTGAGAATGAATTTTCTCAGTTACCGGGGTGACTGTTTCATGTTTTACCATCCGACGCTACAGTC
>NW_004949145.1:1597539-1606932 GCF_000317375.1 Microtus ochrogaster
GTAGCCTTAGTGTAGGAGCTTAAAACTGTTCTTGAGCACTGGTCCTAGCATACAGCAGGGCAGGGTTGGGGAGGGGTGCTGGGGGGCTGGGTCGTGCAAAAGAAAGACAGCCCTGCAGAAGGAGCTGGGGGAGGGGGTTTTGTGCTCTCTTCGGGGACAATCCGCCCCTGGATAGCACACACTCACCCGTCCAGATGGGATTCCTCAGCAGCTAAACAGGGCCGCACGGTAGCCCAATGATCCGGGGACAAAAGGATGAATGGAGCAAGGGGGGGGGCAGTATCCAGAAGAGCACAGGAAGCCTGGTGCACAAGCTGAAGGTAGTAAGTATTTGCTAGTATATATGGATAGGAAACACATGCATGCAGTGCCTTGTGGCCAAAAGAGGACAGGAATCCCTGAAACTGAACTAAACCTCAACTTATCAGTGACTGTCTAGGAGCTTGGAGCTGAACCCAGGTCATCTAGAAGAGTAGCAAGTGTTTTAAATGTATTGAACATTTCTAATGTACCAGTCACTGATAGAAGTCCCAGTAAATCTCAGATACAACAGTAGGCTCTTGCCCTCAGAAAGCCTAGTACCAGAAATTCACAGGAAATATCAAAGTGTGGTACTGATGACATGCCAGCTGCCTGCTAACTACCTCCATGAATGAAAAGAGAAATACTTTCTAGTAATCCCATTTTGCTTAGGACATTGATCCAGATACATTAAATAATGTACCTAAAACTGTGAGATACATGTGGTTGAACCCAGAACAATGTGACACCCTGTCAGGATTGTTATCTGTAGATGTGAAAGCATAGAACCCCAGAGGTCGTTTCACTCTGTCTTGTTGCCTGAATCAAATCTTGATTTGACTAAGCATCGGATTGTAAACATGTACAGAAAACTGAAGAATTGAAAATAGATTGACCTGTAATGACTACTGGGGGTATGAAAGCCTTAGGCAGTATAACAGGATTCTGAGCCCTAACTCATGAAGTTGTGAACAGATGAAATACTTATGGCCGTTGCCCTGGGAAGGTACCAGGTCCTTTGCAAATTTGCAGTGAGGTACCCAGATTTCTCTGTACCGCAGCTGATACCCCTGCCTTCTGGAAAACCCCCTTCTCTTCTGTTGGCCCTAAAATATTTATAGACCCCCTTTAGCACAGGGATTTGATTCAGGCATGAGTCAGTCAACTCTTCCATGCATGTTCACAAGCATGGAAAGACTTGCATGCAATAGAGGTCTCTATCTAGAGGAGTTGGTGTAAAAAGAACGAGCTAGTTGGTTGGGGCTGGGGTGGGGCCTAACGACTCTTTGGAGGGTAAAGGGAGGAAAACCCTGTATCAGTTGAAGGGAAATGGAAACTTATTGCAGGGAAAGGTGGGTGGCTCTCCTCCTTTTCTGTCCTCAGGACCCACGGCCTCACCGCTCATCCAGGTGTGGGGATCATTCACTAGACGTGTATTTAAGAAAACTGTGATTCACTCTCAGGAGTGTCCTAGTCCTAACTGTCTTGTGTTCTGATTTCATCAAACTCAGATAAAAGGACATACAAAGAGATTATGAAGACTGCATTTCACCAAATCTGGACCTTCAAAGACAACCTTTATGTGCTGGATGCAGAATACGAAGTTGTTACACACATGCATTTCAAGGTGTTGCAAGAAGTATTTGATCCTCAGTTAAAGCCAGTCACTGCAGTCATACTGGGTGCTGAAGCAATTGGAAAATCCACATTCTTAAGAAAAGCTGTGTTGGATTGGGCATCAGGAAACTTATGGAAGAACAGATTTCAGTATGTTTTCTTCTTTTCTCTCATCTCACTTAACAGCACCACAGAGTTGAGCTTAGCTCAGCTTCTCTTAAATCAGTTGTCTGCATCTTCAGAGACACCGGATGATGTCTTATCCGATCCGAGGAAAATTTTGTTTATCTTGGATGGATTTGACCACCTGAAATTTGACTTGGATATCCGGACAAACTTGTGCGACGACTGGAGGAAGATGCTACCAACACAAATTGTCTTGAGTAGTTTGATACAGAAAATAATGCTCCCAGAATCATCTCTGCTGCTTGAATTGGGAAACCCAAGTATACCCAAAATCTATCCCTTGCTACAGTATCCAAGGGAGATAACTATGGGAGGATTCAGTGAGCAGTCTATAAAGTTCTACTGTGTGTACTTTTTCAATGACTTTGAGAAAGGCTTAGAAATCTTTGGTTATTTACAGAGCATGCAAGCATTGCTCGATTTATGCATTAGTCCCTATATGTGCTGGATGTTCTGTAGGACCCTGAAGGGGCAGCGTGACAGGGGAGAGAAAATGAACCTCGTTTATGAGCCAGATTCGGCTTTGTACACAAGCTTTATGGTGAGCTCCTTCAGATCGGTGTATGAATCCCGTCGATCCAGACAGAACAGAGCCCGACTAAAGACTCTGTGTACCTTGGCTGCAGAGGGAATGTGGAAACAAGTATTTGTATTTAAGTCTGAGGATCTCAGAAGGAATGGCATAACTGAACCTGAGCAGACATCATGGCTGAGAATAAATTTTCTCAATTACCGGGGTGACTGTTTCATGTTTTACCATCCGACGCTACAGTCATATTTTGCTGCCCTGTTCTATTTCCTCAGAGAAGACAAAGACACACCTCACCCCATCATAGGAAGCCTACTCCAATTCCTAAGAGAAGTCTATGCTCATGGCCAAACCCAATGGCTCCGGACAGGGATGTTTGTGTTTGGAATTGCCACTGAAAAAGTTGCTGCCATGCTGAACCCACACTTTGGCTTTATACCATCCAGAGATGTTAGAGGTGTTATCTTCAACTGCTTTAGAAACATGAATCAAGAAGAGTTCAGTAAGACACTGAGAGCCCAGAGTTTGTTCAAGAGCCTATTTGGCAACAAGGAAGAAGAATTTGTAACACAAGTGATGGGTCTATTCGAAGAAATGACTGTTGATATTAGTAATGTTGATGTACTCACAGTAGCTACCTACAGTCTGCTGAGATCTCAGAAGCTAAAGAAACTTCATCTGCATATACAAGAAAGAGTTTTTACAGAAACCTATAACCCAAGAGATGGTGACATAGAAACCTTTAGACGACACAAGAAGTGAGTACATCTCTGATCCCGGTCTTTAGTTCTTCCAGTTGTGCCGCAGTGTCAAGTGCATTGTTTATAGGTCTGTTTGTGTGCCTGTTGTCAGAGGAAGATGTGGGGTGCCTTTCTCCATTGTCCCCCACCTTAATCCCCTGAGACAGGCTCTCACCAAACTTGAAGCTAACCATCTTGACTAGGCTAACTGGCCACCAACACACCCAGATCTACCTGTTTCTCAACAGCCTCATGCAACCATGCCCAGCTTATGTTGGTGTTGGGGATCTGAACCCAGGTCTTCATGTTTGTCCAGCCCACACTCCTACCCACCAGTCCTTCTCTCCAGAACAGAGTTCCTAAGTTCTTTTATGTCTATTCCTGAGTGTTTAGATGGTATACTCAGGAAGGCTTTCTGTTGAGTCTCGGCACTGCTGTTTGGAGCTATGTGGCCCACAGAGCCAAGTCTTTGAGTTCCTTTATTTATACTGAGAGCAAATTTGTCACAAGGCCAGTGTGAGATGGAAATGTGAGCAGCTTCTTTGTAGCATCTGCCTCTTTCCAGTCATCCATAGTGTGTTTAGTGTCCTGTATATTGCTTTTATTATGTTTAGATATGTTTTTTCTATCCCTCATCTCTCCAAGACCTTTATCATGAAGGGGTGTTGGATTTTGTCAAATGCTTTTTCACCATCTAATGAGATGAGCATATGTTTTTTCTTTCAGTTTATTTATATGATGGATTAAAATGATTTTTATAAGTTGAACCATCTCTGTATCTCTGGGATGAAGCCGACATGATCATGGTGGATGATTTTTTTTATGTGTTCTTGGATTCAGTTTGCCAATATTGAGTATTTTTGCATTATCTATAATTCTCTTTCTTGGTTGAGTCTTTGTGTGGTTTTGGTATCAGGGTAGCTGTAGCCTCATAAAAAGAATCTGGCAATGTCCCTTCTGTTTCCATAATGTGGAACACTGTGAGGTATTAGCACTTCTTGGAAATTCTGGTTGAATTCTGCACTAAAACCATCCAGGCCTGGGCTTTTTTGGTTGAGAGGTTTTTGATGACAGCTCCTATTTCCTTACAGTTTGAAGGTCTATTTGAATTGTTCACCTGATCTTGATTTAATTTTGAATATGTTATCTATCCAGAAAATTGTCCATTTCTTTTACGTTTTCCAATTTTGTGGAGTATTGGGGGTTTTTTGTTTTGTTTGTTTTTTTGTAGTAACCTACTGATTCTCTCGTTTACCTCATTGTCTGTTGTTATGTCCCCCTTTTCATTTCTCATTTTGTTTATTGGGATGTTCTCAATCCACCTTTTGATTCGTTTGGATAAGGATTTGTCTCTCTTGTTGATTTTCTCAAAGAACCAGCTTTTTGTCTCATTGATTTTTTTGTATTGTTTTCTTTGTTTCTATTTTATTGATTTCAGCTCTCAATTTGATTATTTTCTATCTTGTACTTCTCCTGGATGAGTCTGCTTCTTTTTGTTCTAGAGCTTTCAGGTGTGCTCTTAAGTCACTAGTGTGAGCTTTCTCCACTTTCTTTGTGTGGGCACTTAGTGCTATGAACTTTACTCTTAGCACAGCTTTCATAGTGTCCCATAGGTTTGGGTATGTGGTACCTTCTTTTCACTGAAATCTAGGAAATCTTTAATTTCTTTATTTCTTCCTTGACCTGGGGGCGGTTGAATAGTTCTGTTCAATATCCATGAGTTTGTAGGCTTTCTGAGAGTAGTGTTGTTAAATTCTAACTTTAAACCGTGGTGATCCAATAAGACACAAGGAGTTACTCCAATTTACTTATATCTGTAGAGGTTTGCTTTGTTGCCGAGTTTGTGGTCAAGTTTAGAGAAGGTTCCATGAGGTACAGAGAAGAAGGTATATTCTTTCCTGTTTGGGTGGACTATTCTATAGATATCTGTTAAGTCCATTTGATTCATGACATCTGGTAGTTCTCTTACTTCTCTGTTAAAGTTTCTGTCTGGTTTACCTGTCCATTGGTGAGAGTAGAGTGTTGAAGTCTTCTGCTATTAATGTATGGGGTTTGATGTGCGATTTAAGCTTTAGTAATGTTTCTTTTATATATGTGTCTGTCTTGTATTAGGGGCATAGATGTTCAGGATTGAAATTTCATCCTGATGGATTGTTCCTCTTATGAATATAAAGTGTCCTTCTCTATCTCTTCTGATTGATTTTAGCTTGGAATCTATTTTGTTAGATTTTAGGATAGCTAGACTCACTTGTTTCTTATGTCCATTTGATTGGAAAACCTTTTCCCAATTTTTACTCTGAGGTAATGTCTGTCTTTGTGGTTGAGGTCTGTTTCTTGTATACAGCAGAAAGCTGAATCCTGTTTTTGTATCCATTCTCTTAAGCCTGTGTCTTTTTATAGGTGAATTGAGTCCATTGATATTAAGAGATATTAATGACCCATGCTTATTAATTCCTGTTATTTTTCGGTGGTAATGATTGTGTGTTTCCCCTTTTTGGGTTTTGCTGATGGGAGTTTATCTGTTTCCTATATTTTTGTGGGTGTAGTTAGCATCCTTGGGTTGTGTTTTCCTTCTAGTACTTTCTGTAGGGCTGGGTTTCTGGGTACGTATTGTTTAAAACTGGTTTTGTCGTGGAATATCTTGTTTTTTCCATCAATGGTGACTGAAAGCTTTGCTGGGTATAGTAGTCTGGCCTTAAATCCATGGTCTCTTATTGTATGCAGCACATCTACCCAGTATCTTCTGGCTTCATGGTTTCCATTGAGAAGTCAGGTGTAATTCTGATAGGTTTAACTTTATATGTTACTTGACCTTTTTCCTTAGCAGCTCTTAATAGTCTTTCTTTATTCTATGTGTTTTGTGTTTTGATTATTATAGAGCGAGGAGATTTTTTTTGATCCAGTCTATTTAGTGTTCTGTAAGCTTCTTGTACCTTCATAGGAATATCCTTCTTTAGGTCGGGAAAGTTTTCTTCTATGATTTTGTTAATTATATTTTCTGTGCCTTTGAGCTGGAGTTCTTATCCTTCTTCTACCGCTAGTATTCTTAGGTTTGGTTTTTTTCATGCTATCCCAGATTTCCTGTATGTTTTGTGTTAAGAATTTTTTGGATTTACTGTTTTCTTTGACCAATGAATCAATTTCCTCTATAATATCTTCAACACCTGAGATTCACTCTTCCATCTCTTGTATTCTGTTGGTTATACTTGCCTCTGTAGTTATTGTTCATTTACCCAGATTTCCATATCCAGAATTTCCCCAGTTTGTGTTTTTTTTTAATTGCCTCTATTTCAGTCTTCAAGTCTTGAACTGTTTGGTTTTTTTCTGGGTTTTCTTGGGTTTCTTTGAGAAATTCTAATTTCTTCCAATTTTTTGTATTTCTTTTCCTCCATTTCTTTTTGTTTGTTTATTTGAGTTTACAGTGTTTATGAAAATGCACATTTTTCAGCCACTGTATTCTACTCCTTCTCTTTGCTGCCAATCTCATTAGAATTTTTTTTCACGTGAACAATTTTATTTATTAAAAATTTCCACCGTCTCCCTGCCTCCCTTTTCCCTCCCTCTCCCCCCACTCCCCACGCCCCACTCCCTTCCCCTTCCCTCTCCAGTTTGAAGAACACTCAGGGTTCCCTGCCCTGTGGGCAGTCCAAGGTCCTCCCCCTCCATCCAGGTCTAGGAAGCTGAGCATCCAAACAGGCTAGGCTCCCACAAAGCCAGCACATACAGTAGGATCAAAACCCAGTGTCATTGTCCCTGGCTTCTCAGCAGCCCTCATGGTACACCATATTAAGAGAGTCCAGTTTTATCCCATGCATTTTCAGTCCCAGTCCAGCCGGCCTTGGTGAGCTCCCAATAGATCAGCCCCACTGTCTCAGTGGGTGGGTGCCCCCTCGCTGTTTTGACTTCCTTGCTCGTGTTCTCCCTCCTTCTGTTCCTCATTGGGACCTTGGGAGCTCAGTCCATTGCTCCAATGTGGATCTCTGTCTCTATCTCCATCCATCACCAGATGAAGGTTCTATGGTGATTGCAAGATATTCGTTAGTATGGCTATAGGATAGGGCCATTTCAGGCTCTCTCTCCTCAGCTGCCCAAGGACCTAGTTGGGGACATCTCTCTAGACCCCTGGGAACCCTTCTAGAGTCAAGGCTCTTGCCCACCTTAGAATGGCTCCCTTTTAATTAAGATATGTACTTCCCTGCTCCCATATCCATCCTTCCATTATCCCAACCGTCCCATTCCCCAAGCTCTCCCCATCCTCCCCTTCTCACTTGTCTCTCCCCATCTCCCCTTTCCCCCATCCCACCCCACCCCCCAGTTCCCAATTTTTGCCCAGCAATCTTGTCTACTTCCAATATCCAGGAGGATAACTATATGTTTTTCTTTGGGTTCATCTTCATATTTAGCTTCTCTAGAATCACGAATTATAGGCTCAATATCCTTTATTTATGGCTAAAAAAACAATTATGAGTACATCCCATGTTCATCTTTTTGGGTCTGGGTTACCTCACTCAGGATAGTGTTTTCTATTTCCATCCATTTGCATGCAAAATTTAAGATGTCATTCTTTTTTAACGCTGAGTAGTACTCTAATATGTATATATTCCATACTTTCTTTATCCATTCTTCCATTGAAGGGCCAGGAAATTTGGGATCAACCTGCCCCGGGACCCAGCAATACCACTCTTGGGAATATACCCAAGAGATGCCCTAAAATACTACAAAAGTATTTGTTCAACTATGTTCATAGCAGCATTATTTGTAATAGCCAGAACCTGGAAACAACCTAAATGTCCTTTATTTCTTTACGGGAGTTTTTCATTTCCACCTTAAAGGTCTCCATCATCTTCATATAGTTGTGTTTAAAATCATTTTCTTCTGCTGCTTCTGGGTTAGAATGATCAAGTCTTCCTGTTGTATGACCACTGGAATCTGGTGTTGCTGTGTTTGCTTTTTAGGCTGTTGGATGAATTCTTACATTGGTGCCTTCTCATCTCTTCCTTCAGATGATGCCCACAGTGTCTTTGCATCTTGGTCCAATCCTTGCAGCATCTGTCTGAGTCTTTGGGGATTGTTCTTGGTCTGCTCTGTACTGTCACTGTCTGTGTCTCTCATAGCCTGCTCTCTTGGTCTTCTCTCCTGGTTTACTCTCTTGATCCAGCCTGTGCCATCACAGCTTGTGCTTTAGAGTTCCTCTCTTGGTCCACTCTCATGGTCCTCTCATCAGGACCAAGATAAACTGATGCAGGCGGGGGAGGTGCCCGGTGTTTTACCCCACTATGGAGGGCCTAGAGAATGGGGTCTCCTGCTTGGTCCAACTTCTTCTTTCCAAGTTCTTTCGTCACACTGATGTCTTTTTGTTTGTCAGCTATAAGTTTAACTAGGGTCATCAGTGTGTCCAAGGGTTTGGAGCTGTGCATTAGATCCTAGTGGGCTGACTTGTGGGTACAAAACTGGAGATGACTGTTCCTCCCCCAGAGCCGACCAGTTGTCAATATTCCAGCAGGGAGGGCTGGGACTGTGCAAGCTTCTCCCCAGTTGTTGATTGACAGGAACAGGCCCGGTCTTTTGCAGGCAGCGGAGGGATCCATAGCTCTACCAGGATTAAGACTGCAATGGCTATACAATGCTCAGAAGAGGGCATTTTCTCACCCACATTGCTCACTCTCTCCTCTCTGTCTCATCTGCTCCTTTTTCTTTTTTGTAAAAATTTATTTATTTTTATTACTGTGTATGAGTGCTTGGGATGTCTGAATGTCTATGTACCATGTGTACCTCCTCAGGTGGTGAGGCTCATCTTCCCATCTTAGGAGTGTCTTGATTGCATTTAGCCACCAGAGAATAACAATGTGTTATCTCATTGCAGAATTGCAAACAAATATTGGCGTTCATTATGTGGAATTTTCTGGCACTTACAAGTGTTGGATCTGGACAGCTGTAATTTCAATGAAACTGCAATTCAGCATCTTTATGAATTGTTGTCTCCAGCTCCTCCTATAACTCTGAACATGTTTAAGCTCCAAAGCTTGTCGTAAGTTTGAAAGTCACTCATCCTTTCCATAGATAGAAGAATTTCCCTCTCTGCTTTGATAAGACAAATTCATAAATAAATTCATAACTAATATAAAAAGTAGAAAATACAATATTACCAAGAGTCACATATTTGAAGTTCTCTGTCACACACATACATGTGATTTACAGGTGGTTTGTAAATGCCTATACAACTAGTATGTGTGCATGTACATCTAGTATATATGTGCATGTGTGTGTGCATGTACATCTAGTATATATGTGCATGTGTGT
>NW_004949145.1:1607032-1607735 GCF_000317375.1 Microtus ochrogaster
TGTGTGTGCATGTACATCTAGTATATATGTGCATGTGTGTATGCATGTACATCTAGTATATATGTGCATGTGTGTATGTATGCATGTACATAGACAGCTAGAATCGACTGTGTTCTAGAGACTGTATGAATGTTAATTAAAAGTCCACTTTTTAACATTACTGTGATTGTATGTGTGTATGTGTGCATCTGAATTGGGCCTCTGGAGTCAGAGTTATACTAAGTTGTGAGCTGCCCAACATAGGTGCTGGGAACAGAAATCCAGTGCTCTGCAAGAGCGGTGTGTGCTCTTAACCTCCCAGCTAGCTGTCCTGCCCAATGATAACCTCTTAGTCATCATGCTGACATCTATTTCTTATAAGGAAACAGGGCCAGGTATAAGTTTGACTACATTTTCGCAGCCTTGAAAAGAAATATATACAAAAAGAAAAAAAAAGTCACGTTTAATTTTCTTGACTCTGAACCCCAGTCTATGACCATTATAGACAGTGATGCCTTTAAAAAACACTGGTTCCTGCTAACCTGAGCTGTGGTGGTACACACCTTCAAACACAGTCCTTGGGAGTCAGAGGTAGGCGGATCTCAGAATTTGAGGCCAGCCTGGTCTACAGAGTGAGATTCAGGACATCCAAGGTTACACAGAGAAACCCTGTATTAATCAACAACAAAAATACTAGTAAATAAGGAGAAATGGGCCCTTCCTT
>NW_004949145.1:1608855-1610376 GCF_000317375.1 Microtus ochrogaster
GCGCGCCCGCACGGGTGCCTTCAGTAGCCAGAAGAGGGCTGTGAGCTACCTGATGTGGGTGCCTGGAGTTGAACTCTAGTTCTCTGTTGAGGCAGCAAGAACTCTTCACTGCTGACCCGCCTCTTGGGCGCCCCCGTGACACCATTCCACACACATTTGTATGGACTTTGATCACACTCAGTTATGTTCTGTTGGCTCCCGTTCCTTTCTAAGAAGTTCCCCTTGCACTCTGATGACTTCCTCTTTGGCTTTCTAATGGTTTGAATACCATCATAACAGCATATCTAGATCTGCTACACTTAGATACCTACGGTGTGGCTCAGCTGTGGAAATTAGAGGTGAACTTACAGAGGAACTATACAATACCTACCAGCAGAGAAACGCTCCATAAGTAAAACCCCACTGGCCTTTCATGGTAGCTAGACAAGAAACTCAGAGGCAGCCATGCAGGTGGGCTGGGCAGAAATGGCAGAGAAGAGTGAAGTCACCAGGGTACTGAGGATCTGCTGTTTTCCAGCGACACATTAGCGCAGAGTGAGTTCCTCACGGTTGTCGCTTGAGCTGTGGGGGCTTATGCGGAGAAACATGCAAGGCACTCTTTTCCTCAGGCAATGTAAAGCAATACGAACATTTGTAATTTCAAGATCAGATCAGAATCATCTGTTCTGGTATTTGGACTGTTGCCTTGATTCCCGACACAAAGCTTTCAAACTCTTGGTGTTCTCTGGGTGATAGGATCAACTTTTATTCTGATGAGATAGGTGGTGTTTGGTGCACTACTACATAGTGACCAGTCCCCAGAAGAACCTCACTAGGTCTATGTCTGTAACTGTCATTATCACCCCCATCCTCAGTGAGTTCAGTTTGAAGTTTGTCTGTCACGCTCACGTGATAAAGACTCCACTGAAAAAATTCCCAGAAAGTTTGGAGCATTTCCGTCCTGCTGTGCACTAACTGTCAGCTTGATTTAGTTCAGAGATTGTCTTTATCAGGTTAGTAAGCTGGGGCATCTGTGAGGGATTTTATCTTGCTTGTTAACTGAAAGAAGATGAAATAAGTAGGCATGGTTCAGGAGGTTCTGGTCTTTATAAGAAGTCTAGCTAGCTGAGCCCGAACCAGCAAGAAGCTCACTCATGATTCCTGCATCCAGGTTCCTGCTCTGACTTCCTCAATGATGGACTGTAACCTGGAAGTGGAAGCCAAACCGTTTCCTCTCTTAGTTGCTTTGGACAGAGAGTTTATCACAGTACTGGAAGGGAGCCAGAGCCAGGTCTTCTAGCATGCGAATATATCCACACAGAGCACTCTGTATCCATAAGGCAAACCTTCTTGGACCCGGAATCCTTGCAGATCTCACTCCATGCACATGATCTGACTGCATCCTCCATCATAGCTTCTGAATATTCTCAGCTGTCAAGCGAGATGACAGAACCCATAAGCTTCATGATCTCCTCTGTACTTTAAACACAAGGAGTACGTGTTAAGAATGTCCATCACAATGGGCTTTGTAAATGATCCCTG
>NW_004949145.1:1611090-1612777 GCF_000317375.1 Microtus ochrogaster
TGTGGTGTTGTGGTGGGTGTCTGTGGTGTTGGGGTGGGTGTCGTCTGTGGTGTTGGGTTGGGTGTGTGTTGGTGTGGGTATGTGAAGGTGTTAACAGTGATATTGGTAATCAAACATGCTGGGTTATAGACCAATTTTAGTAATGGGGTCTATGTGTGCATTAAAGGATATGGCTTCTACCAACTACATTCCAGTAACACTCTGTCTCTCTGTTGGTTGTTTGACAATCAATAACATCACCAAACATTTCCAAATTGAGAGTAAAAGTCACCCATGGATGGAAACCACTTGCTTTGGCTTTTTCTCAATCAATAGAACTTCATGACTCACAGTGATAGTCACATGATTGCACTCATGAATTAAAGAAGTCTGTGATGTAAATGTGAGCTGGTATGTACAGTATTAGGAGCTGGACATTTGTTTGGACAACAAGTAGTCTTACATAGGCCTTCTAAAGACGTTGTTCCTAACCTGTGACATGTATCTCACATGCAGGTTGGGGAAGTGTGGCATCTCAAGTAATGCTTGTGTTGAAATTGTGACTTCCCTAAACCTCGGCAAGCTGAAGCATCTCTCATTGGTTGAAAACCCCTTGAATAACAAAGGAGTGGTGGCACTGTGTGAGATCTTGAAGGATCCGAGCTGCGTCCTGGAGAAACTGATGTGAGTTGACTGGGGAAGCATGTAGATGGAGCTGTGCGCCACTTTCCGCCTCCCAGCTCCAGGCCACCAGCTAGCTTTACCCAAAATAATTACACAGAAACTGTATTCTTTTAAACACTGCCTGGCCCATTAGTTCCAACCTCTTACTGGCTAACTCTCACATCTCAATCAACCCATTTCTAACAATCTGTGTAGCACCACGAGGTGGTAGCTTACCAGGAAAGATCTTAACCTGCATCTGTCTCAGAGAGAAGAATCATGGCGACTGCCTGACTAGGCTTCTTTCTCCCAGCATTCTGTTCTGTATACTCTGCCTACCTAATTTTCTGTCCTATTAACGGGCCAAGGCAGTCTCTTTATTTAACCAATGAAATCAACACAAAACAGAAGACTCTCCCACATCATTTCCCCTTTTTCTGTTTAAACAAAAAGAAAGTCTTTAATTTTTTTTTTTTTTTGGATTTTTCAAGACAGGGTTTCTCCGTTGCTTTTTGGTTCCTGTCCTGGAGCTAGCTCTTGTAGACCAGGCTGGCCTCGAACTCACAGAGATCTGCCTGCCTCTGCCTCCCAAGTGCTGGGATTAAAGGCTTTAACTTTAACATAGTAAAATTACATATAACAAAACAGTTATCAAGCAAGAATTACAGTTAGAATGTTTACATCTATTTTATCTTTTATCATAACTAAGGAAAACTATAACTATAACTAACCATTCTTCAACTCCATCAATGACTTCAGAAGGATATAATATTACCTAAGTAAACAAGAAGTAAGTAACTTCTAAAATTCTAGAAATGACAGAGACATCTTGCTCTTTGTACAGCACCCAAAGTTCTTTTGTACTGTTGGGGCATCCATCTTCAGCCTTCAGGCCATAGTATCCAGCAGACCTTTTCATGAAGCAGGAAATTTCAAAGACAGTCAGTCACTTTCTGCTGTGTTCTGCAGAATGTCTCACAGACTCTTTCATGAGTCAGGAACCCCGAAAGACCATCTCACCTTTAGGCAAGTTCAGCAGTCCTCT
>NW_004949145.1:1613631-1616660 GCF_000317375.1 Microtus ochrogaster
ACTTTACTTTATTCTGTTTCTTTAAAGACTTTACCCTTTTTTAAGGCATTAAGTTTATTCTATATATTCTTTTTCTTCTCTCCCAAGCCTACATACACTCATCCAACACTGTGACCCATTTACAAGTCTTTTATGTCTGAATCTGTCCCATTGTGAATCTGTAATTCTTTACTATCCAGGAGTATTTCTTAAAATGTTAAGCACTTCTTAAAAACTTAAGTTGCACCATGTAGAGGTAATACGGTACCGCCTGTTTACTGCCAGTCTAAACCTTAATTGTGCTGTTATTAGGATAATTACGATAGTTCCCTCCTGAGATCAGCACAGTTCAGTATGCCTCTGAGCTGCAGAGCAGGCAGGCTGCTCAGGATGTTGGCTCCACCTCTCTCCAATTTCAAAATGGAGGACATACCATTTTTTGCTATCTCCGGGGCCACCAGGTAGGAGCTGCACTCAGCACTTTAACTCTGAGACTGAGTGTGCGGCACAGAAATTCTTTTCATCCAAGTTACAGCGAAATCTGACATGCAGAGCACTGCGTAGTCAGAAAACATCTCTGTGTATGGTGGCAGGAATCCACCATGCTCTCCTGCCTGCCTAAGCCTGATTCTGTAGTCTGCCCAGGGGGGGAGTGTAGGTATGGTCTCAGAGTGCTTTCTTCCCGATCCTGAGCGGGGAACACAAATATCCAGGCCCACAAATGCACCATAGCCAGAGTTTGTACCAGCAGCAGGGTGCAGGAAGCCACATTTTAAAACCACGCTTTTTTTAAGGCTGCTGAGTCAGGAAATTCTCTCTGCAGCACATCACCCACAAACAGCAAAAAGCTGTCTTAAACTCTGTTTTTTGTGTGTTTAAAATTAAGCTCTCTCAGGTTTTACGTGGAGTTCGTTACTACGTTGGGCGCCACTCTGTAGATGGAGCTGTGAGCCGATTTCTGCCTCCCAGCTCCTAGCCACCAGCTAGCTTTACCCAAAATAATTACACAGAAACTGTATTCTTTGAAAACACTGCCTGGCCCATTAGTTCCAGCCTCTTATTGACTAGCTCTCTCATATCAATTAACCCATTTCCAACAATCTGTGTAGCACCGTGAGGCGGTAGCTTACCACCTGCATCTGTCTCAGAGAGGAGAATCATGGCGAATGCCTGACTTGGGTTCTGTCTCCCAGCATTCCATTCTGTCAACTCCGCCTACATAATTTTCTGTCCTATTAAAGGGCCAAAGCAGTCTCTTTATTTAACCAATGAAATCAACATAAAACAGAAGATTCTCCCACATCAGGAGCATGCCCTGGAGATATTGCAAAACCCTGCACATAGGTAAAACCGTCATAAAGGTAATCAAATTGCCACAAAGGAGGCAGGAGAACCTGGGATGTGTCGGGATCTCGGTCACTTGTCCATGCCTAAGTTGCCATGTCAGCTAGTGGAGCAAACGAGAACAGATTTATGAGACCAACTTCCAACTAGACAAGGCCAGCTCTGAAATTCCTCATATATAATTTTTAGCTTAATTTATATGATAACCATGGAATACGGTGATACACTTGGAAAGAGACTGGCTATAGGGAAGAGGAGACTATAAATAAGAAGAAAATATTCCCTACAAAGGCAGGGCTTCCTACTTCTTACCTAAGTCGCTGTAGGCTGTCTCCTGCTCTGAGGTTGACATTGATTTCTCATCATAGCACACTGCCAGACTGTGGTCCCAGGGAAGACATAGAGATAAAGATAACTTATTGTTCCATCCATCAAAGGTCTTAAGATGGTGAATGTGCTCAAAGACACCTGGGTTCAGGAAGAGAAAAGAGTATACAGACCCAATCCATCTGTGTCCTGTGTGCTCACATATTCACAGTAGCATGTGTGTGCTTGGCTCACAGCATGAGCATGCAGATAAAACCATAAGGGATCTGGATATGGACAGTAAGGAGACGCCTGTTTAGAACAGGAAACATATGCAGACGAAGTGCCTCCTGCATGGGCTGCTCATGACTAGACTAGAAATGTTCCAAGTCTCATTTAAATTTCTTTTGGAATTTTTGCAAATTGTGAGTCTTGGTGACGCTCCCTAAGGCCAAACATGAAAGGATTTGTACAGTACAAAAATCTGTCACATGACTTGGGGATAGTTTTATATGATTATCTCAGTGCCTTTGTATTTTGTCCTAAACTGGATACATGAGAGCACTTGTGGATTTTCCTACCTGTGTACCCCGGGAGTTCCTGAGCCTGCAGAGGCAGAGGAGGTGAATAGTCCCCTGGAACTGTAGTTACAGGAGATTGTGAGCACCATGTAGGTATTATACGTTTCGTGCTTAGAATTGAACACCAGGTTCTCTATAAGATCAACAACTGGTCTTGAATGCTGAACCAACTCTCCAGTCCTAAAATGAAACTTGTAAAAAAAGAGAGAGAGAGAGAGAAATGTATTCTAGAAAGTTGAAGGATGTTGCTGAAGAGGTAGGAAAAACTAACATTAGAAAATAAAATTTTTCAGTTATTCCTCTACTAGCTACTACAGAGTAAATTGAGTTAAATTACACTTGATGACTAGTAAACAAAAATAGCTACATTAAACATGAGTTATTTCAAATATTATCTAGTCTTTAAAATACTAGCCATTCACCCATACATGTGACAGCATTAGGAAGAATCTGTAAAATAAAGTAGCAGGACCAAGTGGAGTAACAGCAAAGGAGGTCAGACACTTGCACCCTAGCATGAGGACCCGAGTTTGACCCCCAGCACCCAAGCAGTGACACAGTGCAGAGGTGGAGACGGCAGGAACCCTGAGGCTCACTGGACAACCAGCCCAGTCTCATGAATGAGCCCCAGGCCAGTGAGAAACCCTGTCTCAAAGAGGGTGGGTGCTGGTGTTCCAGCGTGTGACATCTGAGCTTGTCCTCTGACCTCCACATGCACCTGCAGAGAGACATACACACACTCACAAGAACAACAAAAACGAGGGCAGGGTTCTGCAACATGGTGAATTTCTGGTATAGGTGGAAGTATTGATTGTCTTG
>NW_004949145.1:1617352-1618145 GCF_000317375.1 Microtus ochrogaster
GTTCCCACGAGTAGATTACTGTTGATAAAAGAAGGCACAGAATCTGCCTCATCCATCCCATCACGAAACCCGGCTTCAATGCCCAGCACCTATATGGCAGCTCACAATCGTCTGTGACTACAGGTCCAGGAGTTCCGACACCCTCACACAGGCATGATTGCAGACAAAACACCAATGCACATAAATAAAAATTTTCAAAAACAGGTTAAGTAGAGCCCTCCTCAGCTAGAATCGAGGTGATATATGTATGCACGCGAGGCTCAAAGGTGCTGTGACTGTGTGCAAATGTCACAGGTTCTAAAGTTTTGCACTATTGGTCTTTTTGTTGTGGCTGTCCTGTAATTTGAAGAGGGCTGTGTCAATATGTCTACATATTCAATGCCAGTAGCACCCTCTGACGTAGAATGGCAATCCAAAATATCTCTAGATGCTGTGGGCATGCCCTGGAGGGTAAAAAATTCATCCGTGCTTGAGAGCCATTAATGCACACACATATCAGAGCTGCTTAAACCCACATGTTTACACACCTCCTTCAATCATGAATCTATGCGTGGGTGTTTATGCCTCTATTTGCATATCTCTCCCCTATCACATCGATATACTTATGCCATCTATGAGTAAAAAACAGCTCTCCCTGTCTCCCATGTAAAAATTTATTGTCTTTACTTCCATATCATCCATCTCTTCTCTTCTATAACATCTACATATTACCTATTCATTATCAATCTATATATTATCTACTAATTATTTTATGTTCACTGTGCATCTAACATCTGCCTAATGTCTCTACTTA
>NW_004949145.1:1650013-1653039 GCF_000317375.1 Microtus ochrogaster
CACAGGGCAGGGAACCCTGACTGCTCTTCAGACTCGAGAGGGAGGGGGAGAGGAGGGGGGAAGTTGGGGGGGGAGAGTGGGAGGAGTGGGAGGCTGGGAGGAGGCGGAAATTTTTTTTTCTTTCTTAATAAAAAAAAATCTATCAATGTAATCCAGCATATAAATAAACTGAATGAAAAAACCATAAAAAAAATGAAAAGATGCCAGAGTTACCTCTTCAATCCCCCAGCTCCCTAGGATGGAAACTTCTACTGCTGTCACATTTAACCATGATTCTGAAAGAACCATGAAAGGGCATGTGGACAATATGAAGACACCAGGAAAGTGTCAATGTGTGGGACAATATTATACAGGCCCTCCATATTTCTACATTGTATAGTGGCCAAACTTTCAAGCCAGTTTGTAGCTAACCACACAGAAAACAGTCACCTAGCATTCCAGACAGGCTGTCGCCATCCTAAACAAAGGATCAAGATCTGCTAATATTGTTCTGCTGCTTCTTTGTAATTATGGAAATCATCTGGGAAGAGGTGTTAACCAAGGCTATGTGACAGAGCAGCCATAGTTGCAGACATGACTTTAGTCCTGCTACCCCAAAAACAGAACTTCCCCTCAGTTTACCTTTGGATATAAAAGCTGTTTTGATAATAAACGCAGGTGATCTTCAGGATTTGTATGAACCCTAGGATTCCCTCCTGATACTGTTGTGTGAGCTGTGTCTCAATTATTCCCCACGTCTCTACACTGGTCCGAGAGGTAATTTATGTTGGGGCTGGACCCCGACACCAATGTCTCTGATATCTCATCTATGGCCTTAACCACGAATCTGTATGGCTGTTCTGGAGCCAATGGCTAGGAGAGAAAATGTAGGAATGTCAGTTCTCATTTACAGCTATTTTCATGCCCCGTGCTTAACATTGAAAGTGCAACCAATTCACATGGTACAAACACCTCTCAGTTTTACTCAGCAATGATGTATTCACCTTCTCTCAGGAATGGTATAGTGATGCTCACGTCATTTGTGTCTCTCTCTGTGGTCAGATATTCTGCTGCCCTTCATGACTCGAAAAGAACTGTTTTTTCACTATGAAATCAATCTTTTCTGACTCTGAATGGTTGCCCAGAGACTGACACACCTTTTGAATGCTGCACCTTGGGTCCTGGAGGTGAGGATAAAGGAAGTATCAACACTGAATGATTATAAATATATTATTGGATATAGATGCTTCCATGCTAATCAGGTTTGACAACTTCTTGCCTTCATGACTCTTGCCAGTCTCAAAAGCTTATAATCAGGCCAGGCGGTGGTGGCGCATGCCTTTAATCCCAGCACTCGGGAGGCAGAGGCAGGCGGATCTCTGGGAGTTCGAGGCCAGCCTGGTCTACTAGAGCTAGTTCCAGGACAGGCTCCAAAGCTACAGAGAAACCCTGTCTCGAAAAAAAAAAAAAAAGCTTATAATCAAACCCCCGGTACTCACAGATAAAAGGGATGAGATACTTAGTTCATAAGTCTGTTTTATTTGTCTTGTAATTTTTATTTCTAAGTGTATATGTGCATGCCTGGGGATGGATATCTACACACGAGTGCAGTGCCCAAGAAGGCCAGAAGAGTGAGTTTAGCCCCTTGCAGCTAGACTGACAGACAGCTTTGAGCCACCTGACACCGGTACTGAAAACTGAACTCAGGCCCTCTAGAAAACGCGTGCTCTTAGCCTCTGAACTACCTCCATGGCCCCAGGGAAGATGTTTGAGAGGATTCACTGGTGTGGATGTTGCTATTCATCTGCACTTTAATATCTTCTGCCCTTTCGTAGCTGTATCCTCAATTATGGATGCTCACTTCTCTCTGTTCCATTGTATATGAAAAAAAAGAAATAGAAGACAAATTCCCTTCTTCCTGTATCAGTTCTTCACTTTAGTAATGCCAACTTTACTTGATAATTTTCAACAACAAAGCCAACACTGGATAGAAAAGGAAACTGACAAACAGAGACCATATATAGACAAGTGCTTTCTAAAATCAACTCTATGTTACAAAAAGAAATTAAGGGCTAGTGGGGTGGCTCCCCAGATAAAGGTGCCTACCACTGAGTCTCACAACCTGAAGTTCAATGGACATGGCGGAAGGAAAGAAGCAACTCCCACAAGTTGTTCTCAGACCTCCACATGCATGTTGTGCTACATATGTGCAGACATGTAAATAAATATTTAAAAAAAATGAAAGTCTGAGATCAGATGGTCAACACTGTAACAGAGTTAAACACAATAGAATACAGAAATGGGACAAGAATGATAAAAACTGGCTATTCTGGCTGAACCTAAAACAGTTTCACAAACTCTGTATCAGAGTGCTGTGGGCCAATCCCTAAGATCTGATCTTTGAAGATTCTGTCACTAAGGTTATATACTAGAAGAGTGACTGAACGGTTATGTGCAGTGGCTTACGTCTACCTTGTAATACCAGATTGTTACTGATTGCCTGGTATCCCCTTACTTGAAGAAAGCAAGATGTCTGAAAGAGTAAAAGGTCTTGAAGAGGTCAAGAATTGTCAGGTTGGAGCTGATGGAGTGGCCCAGAGTGTAAAGGCACTTGCCACACAAGCCTAGCAATGGCTACACCCCAGAACCCATTTGATGGTGAAAGGAGAGAACCAACTCCACAAGGTTATCCTCTGACCTCCACATGTACACCATGGCACGTTTCCATACACATTCATCATACACACACAAACTCATAATAATAATAATAATAATAATAATAATAATAATAATAATTTTTTATTTAAAAAATTGCAGGCCTAGAGGGATGACTCAGAAGTTTAGAGTGCTTGTTGCCCTTACAGAGAACCCATGTTTGATTTATAGCACCCACATGGTGGCTCAGAACCATTCATAATTCCAGTTCCAGGAGATGTAACTCCTTAATCTGACCTCTGAGACACCAAACATACATGGTATACATTTATACATGCATGTAGACACACACACACTATATATATATATTTTATTTCTTACACACACACTAT
>NW_004949145.1:1653139-1674325 GCF_000317375.1 Microtus ochrogaster
GTGTGTGTGTGTGTGTGTGTGTGTGTGTGTGTGTGTGTAAAAAATGAAGAATTATTTAGTCCTAGTCTGAAGCCTTGAGATGTTTATCCTAAGCTCAAGGTATGTTTAGTTTAGATAAACATATAGAGACTTAAAATTTGTTAATGATGAAACTAGGTAAGACACTGTTCTAGGAATCTTTTGCTTGATCCTAGTTCTACAAATGACATTCTAGTCAGGTTTATGAATGGCCAACTGAGACACAGGGGTCAAAGATCTATCTGAGCTCCCCAGCCAAGTCTGAGCAACCTGACCCAAGAGCCAAGGTCTCAAGCATTGCCCTGTGTTGCTTTTCAAACATTCTCTGCCTACAAGTATAGAAGAAGAGTAATGAAAGACAGGGGATGGGCTGACTGGGAGCCCAGAAGAAATGGGTACTACCCTCTGCAAGCCTTCATAGGATGTTAGTAGGAAAGACCCAGTGCCTCTCTTTTATAACCATCCAGGCATGTGATCAAACCAAGGGTGTAATAGACTGTAATGACCAGGGGAAAGACCTACCCTGAACACTGTATGTCATGACAGCTTAACTGGACTATCATTTATGCTTTGTTGCATAATGGAGAGGAACAATGTTAAGTTGCTACATCTAGAAGCTTCTGGAAAAATGATTATGTAAATCATGCACACTTTTGTGAATAGTAAGAAATATCTAAATTTATTCTTACAACCACATTTCATTATTTTAACCACAATTCTGTGGAGCTTCTAGCCACCACCAAGAAGCATGCCACCAGCTGCTCATAAACACCATTTAAGTGTTTTGTGGCGGGGCCTCTTAAAAGAGCTGTGAAGCTTTTGCTGCTAACGCTGAGTCAGGAAGCCTCTCTTAAAGGAGTTGCACCTCTGCTTGGCTCTAGCAAACAGCTCACCTAAAACAATGCTGCTACCAAAAAGCCATACTTGACCTTGTTCTTTTGTCTGTCTAGAATTCATTGAGAGAGGGGGGAGAGGGAGGGAGGGAGAGAGAGAGACAGAGAGAGAGGGAGAGAGAGAGAGAGAGAGAGACAGAGACAGAGACAGAGAGAGAGAAAGATAGATTTGATTTCTCAGGCTTTATATAGAAATTCTTGCCAAATGTTGGGTGCCATTTGTAGATAGAAGTTTCTGTCTTTTCTTCTGCAGTCATTCAGTCCCACACAGAGGCTTATATTAATTATAAACTGGTTGGCCTATTAGCTCAGGCTTATTATTAACTAGCTCTTACAACTTAAATTAACCCACAGTTCTTGTCTGTGTTAGCCACGTGGCTTGGTACATTTTGTCAGTGAGGAATTTTCATCTTGATTCCCCTGCATCTGGCTGGTGACTGCAGACTGAGCCTTTCCTCTTCCCAGAATTCTCCTAGTCTGATTGACCTACCTATACTCCCTATCTGGCTACTGTCCAATCAGCATTTTATTAAACCAATACAAGTGACAAATATTTTTTTTAGTGACAAATATTTACATGGTACAAGAGCATCATTCCACAGCAAAAAGAACATGGCACTTGCAGAAGGTCCAGGTTTATTTCTCATCACTTACATCAATTGGCCCCAGAACCATCTGTAACTCCAGTTCTGGGGGATCTAACACCCTCTTCTGGCCTCCACAGTCACCTGCAACCACATGGTACACACAAACACACCCAGGCACACTCACATACATCTAAAATAATCTTTTAAAATATGTATATTGCATATAACTATATAAAAAGAAAATGGAGTTACTTTACAATGGGAGGAAGCAGAGTGGCTCTTTCAGATAGGAAAGGCCAGTGATAAGTATTTATTATCTCTTTTGTGGTGTATGCTCTTGGGTACCCTTCAGAATTTGATAGTAAGACCCTATTTATTGAGTTAAGGGATAGAGAAATCAAGTTAGCATTGACCTAGAAGTTTCATCACTCCTGGATAACTTTCACAGTGCCAGAAGATTCTAGTAGCACTACTGGGGAGAAGTATTCAACAGCCCTACCCTGCTGTGAGCCCTGTGAGCTATAATAGTGACTGACCTGGCAAGATATTCCCACTGGTGCAACAGTGTCATGAATGTTATAGGAGTGATCAACCACTTTTTGTTTGTAGTTAAAGCCTACAACACAGTGTAGGATGTTGGGGAAGTAAGGGAAGAGAGGAACTTTCGTTCGATGTAAGTGGAAGTATAAACTTGCTCACCCACTATATAAATCACATTGCCAGTTTCTCAAAAAGCTAAAAATTGAACTACTACATGGCCTAGCAAGTCCCCAAAGGACTCAATATCCTATAGTAAACACCTGCACATCCCTGTTACATTATCTAGGAACTTGAATCAGTGTAGATGTCTATTACTGATCAATGGATAAGTGGATAATTAAAATGTGATGTATGTATACACAATGGAATTCCATACAGCACTAAAGGGAAATAATTTTTTGTAAAAATAAATGGAACTAAAAATTGTTATATGGGGACACTTAACCTACACCTAGAAATAGACATCATAGATTCTCTATCATATGCAAATCTTAGCTTCAAAATTTAAAATTTTTATGTTTAAGTTGTAGCATCTATAGATGTCAAGAAAGAAGAGAGTGGTCATATAGGTGGGGCAGGGGAAGTGACAGTGGTGGGAGAGTCAGTAAAATATGCACCATATATAAGTCAAGGTGTGAATACTGGCTGTAAACAAGTGCAGAAGTAGGGGCATGGAAAAAAGGTAGGGTTTGGGTTGTTGTCAACCAAACCTGAAGTTGTCTAAAAATCTATATTACAACCTATTGCTGTATAAGCTAAGATTTAAAGGATTTGACTAATTCTTAAAGTTTTTATGACATAGGTAGATAATTCTCATCCAAGAAGCCACAGATTTCTAAGTAAAAATCCCAATGTTGAGTGTAGGATACCTTCATAAGAATTGTTGGATAGGGAACCCTAAGAGGCTTCTAAAACAAAGAATATTATCATTGATCTTAGTGACCCAGCAGAACCAGATGATTAGCCACTATTGCTTAAGACAGCACACTTCAGATGTGAGACACAGGAAAACAAAGCTGGAATGGACCTGTGAATCTCCTCCACACTGGCTCATGTTCCTAGAGCAAGGAAGCTTCTGGGGAAGAAGAATCATTTGTACAGTTACCCAGATGTGAGTACAAAGCTGACTGACCTGTAATGGAGGAAGTCCCCAAGTGGTATGATTGCTTAGATGGCAATCAACCTTCACTGATAAGATTTGAGGTCTGGCCTGGCGATGGTGGCGCACGCCTTTAATCCCAGCACTCGGGAGGCAGAGGCAGGCAGATCTCTGTGAGTTCGAGACCAGCCTGGTCTACAGAGCTAGTTCCAGGACAGGCTCCAAAGCCACAGCAAATCCGAAAAAAAAAAAAAAAAAAAAAAGATTTGAGGTCTGCTCTATGAAAGAAAGTACACACCTGATGCTGTAAACCTGGACAAACACCTGTATGATGTATGAGGTCACAAGTCCAAGGGAGAATTTCTACTCTAGTTTGACAAATGGACACAGTCTATCTGTGTGCATGCTTCTGCTTCTACCCACAGACTAGGGCTCTTCTCACTCTTGGTCAGACTCTCCTTTTGTAGTTGACAATGTGAATAACCAGTCAAATCACATAAAGTAAATGATAATTACCTACTCATCCCTAAAGGGGACATCTGTATCGACCCCTTCAAAGCCCAGGGAATATCACAAAAGAGGTAAAATATTTTAAGAACCAGAGGAAAGGGAAACGTTACAAAATTTTGTAATGATATGATTTTTGTAATCATCAAACACACAGCTACTGTGACTATGTGCTCAAAACCTCCACAAAAAATGACAAGGAGTAGGAAAAAGATTGGTTGAGGGGAGGAGGAAAAGTAGGAGGAGGATAGTGGGAATGGGGTGGAGATGAGGGAGGATAATAGGAGTAAGCATGCTCACAACACACTGTGTGCATTATGAGACTGTCAAAACAGAAAAGAATGAAAGATAAAACTCCCTTCCCCATTCAATGCTTTAATCTATCTATCTATCTATCATTTATCTATCTATCATCTATCTATCTACCTACCTATCATCTATCTAATCTATTTATCTATCTATCTATCCATTCATCCATCCATCTATCTATCCATCCATCTATCTATCTATCCATCTCTCCTTTAGTTTAGAGGAAAGCTTATTACAGATTCATAAGTGGGGGCTTAAGAACTTGAGAGGGAGTCATGGTGTTTGAGTTAAGCATGGAGATCAGCTGCACGGTGGACAAACAGTTGCATGGCCAAAGAGAAAAAGGGGCTTCAAGGAAAGCATAAATAAAACTAGGGCATCTCAAACAAATGCTTAGTCTCCATTCAGCACCTGAAAGAAGGCCTCTTCTCTCTCTACAACCAGCCCAAATACACTCTTCCTTCTGAAGATTGCCCTGGACATTGTATTTTCTCACCACGACAGAAAAGCAACCACTCTCTTTCACGAAATAGGAAAATGTCCCCTGAGATTCCTTCATAATAGCAAATACTCACTCACCTTAGCACAGGAAGCAAAGTAGAACTTAGGGAACAACTGTATGGGAGATAAAGTCACCACAAAAATGTTCTGCCAAAACTTAATCTCCATCCGTGGGGGTGTGATAGAATATCTAACTGTTTAGATCTTGCTGGAATCCCCTTCAGAAAGATTCAAACTGAGAATCTTCATCATCCAGTATGTTTCTTGTGGTGGAAAAAGAACGATAAAACTGTGTATGTTATATGAATATTGCAAAGAGAACACTTTTCATATCCTCTACTGATGATGTTTTAATTTTTTAAGATTTATTTATTATATATGCAGTGTTCTGGCTGCATGTATGAAGAGGGCACCAGCTCTCACTACCCACAACTGAAGTCAGAGGCTGACAACTTTGCTGACCCTGACACCCACCCCTAGCCTCTGCTGCACCACACAGATAGCCCAAACACTAGTCATGTCAGGAGCTAGCCCCTATGATAACCCCAATACATACCACCCCACCACCAACCATAAAGAACATTTTCCTGAATATAAGGTCAGAGGCAAGGCTAAAGCCAAGCTTAGAAACTCACTGACCGACAGCTTCAGGACCATGGAGAGTACCTGCCTAGTACTGAGGTAAGAGCCTGACACCCTTCTGATCAAGGAAACTTTCAAGCACCACAGAACTGCACGGAGCAACTACCCACTCCTGAAACAGTTGTGTGCTCCTAATCAAAAAAGCACCCCCTTTCTGCTGCAGAACCTCACAAAGCACATGCCCACTCCTAGAGTGGAGTCTAGAACACATAAACAACTCAAAAAACTGAGTGTCAAGAAAACAAATAATCCAGTTTTAAAATGAGGCATGTGCCTAAACAGAGTTCTCAAAGAAGAACTATGACTACATGAGAAACACTTTTAAAATGTTCATCATTCTTAGTTATCGGGCAAATACAAAATATGAACTAAAATCACTCTGAGATTTTATCTCCCTGCAGTAACAATTGCCAAGACTAATAAGAGAGATGACAGAAGGTGCTGATGAAAATTCAAAAAAGGCGGACACTTATCCATTGCTGGTGGGTGATGAAAATTCAGAAAAGGCAGACACTTATCCATTGCTGGTGGGAGTGCAAACTGGTACAACCTCTATGTAAATCTGTGTGGTGGTTTCTCAAAAATCTGAAAGTAGGATCTATCACTCTGGACACTTACCCAAAAGGCTCTATATCTTACTACAAAAACACTTGCTCGTCCATTGCTGATCTATTCACAACAGCCAGAAATTTGAAATAGCCTAGATATCTATTTACTGATGAGTGGGTAATGGAAATGTGGTGAATTTACACAGTGCAATATCGTTCAACTGCTGAGAAAAAATGAAATTTGCAGGTAAATGGATAGATCTAGAAAAACTTATCCCAAGTGAAACAACTCAGACCCAGGAAGACAAACATTTCATGTTTTCTCATATATGGATGTTTTTATGCTTTGTTTATGCGTGTTTTTATATGTGTATGTTTCATTTAGAATACCCATAGCAGGTAGTTGGAAGGGACAATGAGCAAAGGGATCATCCAAGAAAGGGAAAATAGAACATAGTGTTAGAAAGGGATATACTAGAATAGGATGACTAAGTGGGAGAGTGAGAGGAGAGCTGGGTAAGGGGGGGAATGGGGATGTGGGGAGGGACAAGTGACACTCAAGGCCTTTAGGAAAACCATATGGAAAATATGCAAACCTACACACAACATATGCATGAATAAAGGCAATTTAAGTGAAATTACCATACAATGGGAAGGTTACAGAATCCTAACTCTACATTATAAGATACCAAATAAAACCTCAACACCAAGAATATATTATAATTTTTGAATTGTTCGCTAGTAGGGTCACATCCACACGCTCCCAAATATTACAGCCAATGCTATCGGTTACCCTCCAGAAACTTCATAGCGAGATCCTATTGCTAAAGATACATGAGGTGGTCTGAATGAGAATGGTCCACACGTGCTCATGTATTTAAATGCTTTGAGAGTGGCACTGTTTTAAAAGGTTAGGAGGTGTGATTTTGTTGGAGTAGGTGTGGCCTTGTTGGAGAAAGAGTGTTACTGTGGGGAGGGCTTTAAAGTTTCAAAAGCCAATCCCATCTCCTCCTGCTGCCTATGGATCTGGATGTAGAATTTTCAGCTGCTCCTCTAGCGTCATGTCTACCTGCATACCACCATGCTTCCCACCATGATGACAAAAGGACTCAGCATCTAAAACTGTAAGTCATGCCAATAAAATGCTTTCTTTTACAAGACTTGCAATGATTATGGTGTCTCTTCACAGCAACTGAGCAATGACCAAGACAATACAACATAATTATATCATAGAACATGGAGACATATAGTTGGTACACAAACAGAAGCTTCACCTTACTGGATAACATTCTTTTTGTTGTTGTTATTTTTCAAGATAGACTTTCTCTATAGCCTTGGTGCCTGTCCTGGAGCTCACTCTGTAGACCAGGCTGCCACACAGAGATCCACCTGCCTCTGCCTCCCAAGTGCTGAGACTACAGGCATGTGCCACCACTGCCTGGCTCTGGATGATATTCTTGGTGCTGGAAGGTCCTATACATACAAGAAGAGGAAAAATGTAATCATCAGTCTACACAGCTACACTCCTCGCCAGCTAGAATAATCATCTATTTGGTAAGATGTACCCACAGGCGCAACAGTGGCACAAATGTTATTGGAGTAACAAGGCATTTTTTATTATTAGATTTAAGTCGATGGATACCTAACACTGATAATGAAGGCGAAGAACCCAAGGCTAGATAGATGATGGCCCTAGAGGAAAAGCCCCTAGTATTTATCTGCTAGATGAACACAGCACCAAAATGAATCCTAATGACATATTGCTATACCCATAAATCAGAGCATCACTCAGTTCTCATCAGAAAAGCTTCATTGCACAGTCAGTGAACACAGAGACCCACTTCTGGGAGAAGTTTGGAGAAGGGAAAGAGTATGATTAAACTATATTAGATGAAATTCCCGAAGAATAAATAAAAACATTGTTCTAAGAAAAGAACGAATACGAACATGTTGATAGAATTCAAAGAAAGCATGACTGGGAAAGGGATAACTTTAGAGAAGACAGAAATAAGCAGATCACATTTCAAGAAAGCCTGCACAAAGAAAGAAGTGAGTGAAGCAGAGCATCAGTTCTTGTTGTGAAAACAGAATGCAATAATAAATAGAAAATTCAAACTGAAATGAAGCTGGAAATGAAAAAAATATAGTTGGTGAAATAAAATGTTCAATAGAAAGCCTCACCAACAGAATGGACTATGTGAAGACAGAGTATTGGGGCTTGAAGACAAGATAATGGGATTGGATGTCTCACTAAAAAAAAGAGTTAAAAGAACTCATAAATGGAACATGAAGGACCTTTAGGAACCATTGAAAGACCAAATCAATGAGTTTAGATTAAGGGGGGATTTTAATTCAAATGCATAGAAAATATTTTCAATAAAATTGTAGAAGAAAACTTCCCTATCCTGAGAAAGAGACGTCCAGATAGAGATCATGCAAATAATGGGAAATTAGGTAGTGAATAGTCTTTTCTTCCTGACTGTGGACCCAGTGTGACCAGATATTCAAGCTCCTATTTCCTTAAGGTCCTACCATAAGATTGTGCCCTTTTTTGAGCCAAAAGTAAACAAACCCACTCTTCCTTCCTTCCTTCCTTTCTTCCTTCCTTCCTTCCTTCCTTCCTTCCTTCCTTCCTCACTTACCTCCATGAATTTCTTCTGTCAGGGCACCTTATTACAGCAACAGGAAAAATAACTAAGACAGTCAATAATGCACTTAAGCACCAGGACCCAAGTTCAAATCCTCAGCACCTATGTAAAAATAGGCAGGGCAATATAAACCTGTCACGCCATTACTAGGGGTGTGTAGAGCTAGGAGGAGCCCTGTCTGTCTGAATCCATGAGCTCCAGGTTCAGGGAGAGGCATGTTACAAACAAAAAATAAAGTGGAAAAAATATTGAGGAAGATACCTGATGGTGACTTCTGACCTGCACATACACACACACACATGCGCACACGCACACGCGCACACACATACCCCCCCCCCCAAAAACAAAAACACACACACACACACATCCCCCCCCCTGCACACACACACACACACACACATGCATGCACGTCCTCTCCCCTGAAACATGTTTGAGCACACACAAATACATATACACATTCAAAGAATAAAATAGAAGTTAATGGAGCTAAAACAAACACCCTAACAACACAATAACAAAGATTGTGGAGATCAATAGAAGCTACAACTGGCACCCTAGTGGTACCAGGGAATTGGAGTTTTCTGTAGATTTTAAGTCTTGACATTAAAAGAATTTAAAATGGGCTTGTAAGAAAGCTCCAGGGCACTTTATTAAAGTTTGGGAGAAAAAGAGGAAAAGGAAACTATAAAGTTTAGCAGCTGATAGAATGGGGAAGATGGAAAGAAAGTCATGCCTTTTGCATTATGGTCCAAGAAAACAAGCTGATCATTCAATGAAGGTCTGTAAACAGCTGGATGCTCATAAGAGAACACTGACAAAGCCCAGATGCAGGCACACCTAAGATTTTGGTCAATTTCTGCAAAAGAGGTAAAAAGAATAAGTGGACACTGGGCTTTCTGAGGTAGAACTCAGAGAAGCAGGCAGGCTTACCAGTGCAGATCTGTAAACCGCACACTGAAACAGAGGCTCTTGGGTACACGTAAGTACATTACCTCATTAAGAGGATAATTATTCCTACAATATCCTTAACATGTGTTTAGGTGTATCAGCTTTTCTGGGTGGGTCATCTTGGGCCCAGGTGATTGACAAGCCAAGGTGGACAAAATCTTAAGAAGGGGACAGTAGTATGACTTTACAATCATAAGTTTGAGGCAATGCAGAATGTTACACATCCACCTGCTGCAGAGAGTGGGCTCGCTTGTTCGTCCTGGCCGCCAGGTTAGCTTAGCCCCAAAATAACCACACAGAAACTGTATTAATTAAATCACTACTTGGCCCATTAGATCTAGTTTCTTATTGGCTAATTCTTACATCTTAATTTAACCCATTTCTATTAATCTGTGTATCGCCACGTGGCAGTGGCTTATTAGAAAGTTTCAGCATATCTGTCTCTGGTGGCTCCATGGTGCCTCTCCCCCTACTCTGCATTCAGTTCTGTCTTCCCTGCCTACCAAGGTTCTGCCCTATCAACTAGGCCAACATAGTTTCTTTATTAACCAGTGAAAGAAACACAGACAGCCGGGCGATGGTGGCGCACGCCTTTAATCCCAACACTCGGGAGGCAGAGGCAGGTGGATCTCTGTGAGTTCGAGACCAGCCTGGTCTACAGAGCTAGTTCCAGGACAGGCTCCAAAGCCACAGAGAAACCCTGTCTCGAAAAAGAAAAAAAGAAAGAAAGAAAGAAAGAAAGAAAGAAAGAAAGAAAGAAAGAAAGAAAGAAAGAAAGAAAGAAAGAAAGAAAGAAAGAAAGAAAGAAAGAAAGAAAGAAAGAAAGAAGGACCTCCTACATCATCCACCCATGATCAGAGGTAGAACTAGGTTCTATTCTTATGACCAAGAAGTAGATTAATTGATCTCAACAAACCTCTAACGTCACCACTCTCCATCATTTCTTGTGATATTTTAAATCTTAAGGAGTGGCAAAGTTATGCTTCCCTTTATTATGTTGCCAGGGAAATGGAAAGTGAGGGTCCAAATCTAATCTTAAGAAGGAATTTATCCTCCATGGCCTCCAAACCTAATGCCTGTCTAGCTATCCAACCTCCATGCTTATAACACCAATGCTAAAGGACTTTTGCCTCGATCTGGAGAACTGCTGAAATCCAAAGGCTAAAGTTACATTAAGAGATAGAACTGGGGGAGGGTGGCAGAAAAGCAAGAAAGAAATGTAAAGTCATCTGGGGCAACAGTTAAAGAGGTTACTCAAGATAATGATTAATTGAAGGGCAGGCCCCCTTGGCTCAAACCCCAGTGGCTGACTAATTACCGTGAACACAAACAGGTGAAATGGTCAGGGTAATGAAGAGAAATTCTTGAAAATCTTTGATCCATAACTATGGAATCATTAACAGAATCTAAGGGAGAAGTAGAGACTTATGACAACCTGTTCACGAATTGAAAGATGAGGGGCTCATGACTTAAAGTTCAGGGTCACAGGTGCAAGGTCTGAAAAATAAAGAAATTTTTTCATCTTAAACAAGGGGGCACCAGGGTGGACATTAAATCAACCACAATTACTTCCACTGGCACAATTTTATGAGCTACCAGATATCTTTGACCCTTTAGTTATTCCAGGAGAGATTACCATTGCTATAGCCACTATGAAACTTAATATGGGAGTCCTTTAAAATTATTAAAATGGAGCTAGTTCATGGTCACAGGGGCAGCCCTGGGTTAGACTCAGTGGGTCCCAAAGCAAAACAACTAGTCATAAATATGAGGAAGAGAGCTAAAGGGAAAAGTGGAGGGCAGGCGGCAATCAGTAGTGTTATATGTGGGTGAGTACAATTGGTATGCTTCAATACATGCACACAATTTTCAAAGGATAAACTTAATTGGCAAAATGTAATAATAAATAATAATACCTTTGATTCAGCTGTAATCCAGTGTAATTGTACACTATTCCAATTAACCAAATTATTTCCATCTACAGGTGAAAATAATGAAGAAAATGTGTGATGTATTTACAATGAAGCGTTTTTAAGCCATGAAGTAAGTCATTTCCAGGAAAATGGATGGAACCAGATGTAACTATATTAGGTAAAATGAGCCAGGCTCAGAAACACAAACACTGAATGTTTTCTCAAATAATCAAGTCTAAATAATAGAAAAGGTAAGTTTTGCAAGTAGAAGGATACTGTCTGTGAAGTAGAAGAACAAAGTGATGGGGAGAAAGAGTTAATAGTGTCATTCGTTGTAGTGAGGAGCGGAGGGCCACTCCCCGCCGCCTGGCTCCTGCACGGCTAGCTTTTGCCCCCAAATAATTACACGGAAATTGTATTCTTTTGAACACTGCCTGGGCCATTAGTTATAACCTCTTATTGGCTAGCTCTTGCATATTGATCTAACCCATTTCTAATATCTCTATAACACCACGAGGTGTGGCTTACCAGGAAGGATTCTAGCCTACATCTATCTGGGGTCAGAGAATCATGGCCACTGACTGACTCGGCTTCTTTCTCCCAGCATTCTGCTCTGCCTACTCCACCCACCTAAGGACTGGCCTATCAAATAGGCCAAGGCAGTTTCTTTATTAACCAATGAAATTAACTCCTCCATCAATTCGTTAAAGGCAAATTTGGCAAGGTCTGCTTTTCTCATGGCTACATCAATGCCTGACAAAAGCTATCTAAGGAAGAAAGAACCATTTTTCAGAGAGCAAAGATCCATCATGGAGGGGAAGTCATAGCCTCAGGAGGGTGTGACAGAGAGCACAGGTCTGTCCAGGAGGGGAAGTCATGGCCTCAGCAAGGGGAGTCAGAGAGCACAGATCCGTCATGGAGGGGAAGTCATGACCTCAACAAGGTGAGTTGGGAACCAGCAATCATTCAGTCTGGGACCCCAGGCCATGGCATGGTGTGGGTGGTGTGGCTGTTCTCACCTCAGTTAATGCAGACTCTATCTCACAGATGTTTCCAGGGCTTTGTCTCATCATGGCTTCTAGATCCTGTCAAGTTGCCAGTATTAACCATTACACCCCTTATTTCACAAGGTGAAAATATGCTAATCAAAAGAGAGAGGTAGGGCCTGGAGAGACTTTTCAGTGAGCAAGAGCACACATTGTTCTTTCTGAAAACCTGGGTTCAATTCCATGCACCCACATACTGGTCCACAACCATCTGTAACTCCAGTTCCCCAAGATCCTATGTCCTCTTCTGACCTTTCTGGGCACCAAGCATCCATGTGCTTGCTGCTCCTATGTCATGGTCTGGTGGCAGACCAGACCAAAATTATTTCTCTGAACAAACATAAACTATCTCTTTGAACCAGCGTGGAGGCATGGGAATAAAGACACAACTCACATGGCTTTATCAGGAGGGAGATTCTCAATGAGCCCTCATGAAATCCTGAGTTCACATCTTGAAAATTCCTCTCATTTATTCTCCAAACAATCTTTATCCCAAAATGCAAACTGAGGGAGAAAATCATTAGAATTCTGTTTCCTAGGTAACCAGGTGAATGCCTTTTAGCCACGTCCACATCTACCTGTGCTTGCTGTCACGTTTTCCTGATCAGTATGCTAGCTCGGTCACATAGGCTTGAATTAGCATCTCTAAATTACATCAGGCATCCTCCAAATTACAGAGAAGAAGCGAAACAACATCCTGACCTTTTGTTAGGGTAGCAACAGCCTGTCTGGAAGGGTACCTGACCACTTCAGGTACGAACTATGGCTTGAGAGCCTGGCTGCCATATCATATAGAAATATGGGCCTACAGCACTACATAAATACTTGTAGGCAAAACAGCCACACAAAAAAATAAAACAGATAATTTTTTAAAAGGAGAGAAACATTAATATTCAAGTTCTTCAAAGACACAGTGAGGACGAGCTGATCTTACAGCCAATCAATTGATAAGTAAATCCTCTATAAAAGTTACTAAGAGGTGTTATGATGCATTTCTTTTGTTCCCCTTTTCCTGACAAAGATAATTCTTTCATTTAACTAGAAAGGGAAAAGGTATAAGAGAATCAAAGTAAAAAACATATTCCCCAGGAAGAATCATTCTACATGTGATCTTCAAGAGGGAAGGCTAAACAGCGCCATACCAGCATGGAGAAGCAACTCTTCAGGGTGCAATCAGTCTGAGGAAACACTAACATACAGGGACACAAAGACCATGAGATGGCTTAGTGGTTAAAGATGGTTGTCACCAAGCCTGATGACCTGAGTTCAATCCCTAGGACCTACATGGTAGAAGGCTGGAACTGATTTACATAAGTTTTCCTCTGACCTCCACATGCCTTCTATGTCTATAGACATAAAGACACAGAAAAACACACATATACACAGAGATAAATATAATTTAACTGTAGCATATAAAATTAAGATAAAGATGATTAAGGTTGGAAAGTTTTAACTAGATTTACATAAAGAGCTCTTGTCTTACTCTTTTCAGGAAGGCATATGGCTTCTACTCAGGAAGCATTCTCTTTACCTAGTATTGCAAAACAAAACCCTGGGATAAAATCCTAGGTTGAGGGCCTAGAAGGGGCCTCAGTGATTAAGAGCTCTTGCTGCTCTTACAGAGGACCTGAGTTCACTTCCTAGCACCCACGTTAGCTGGTTCATAAGCACCTATAACTCCAACTTCAGGAAATCTAATGCCTTGTTCTGGCCTCCATGAGCACCGCACTCATGTATATAAACCCAAACAAAGATATCTAAAAATAAACATAATAAAAAAAAACTCAACCTTGGCTGGTTACTTCCACAAGTTTTGCTCTACCTTTGCCCTAGAATATTTGCAGACAGGACAGATCGTAGCCCACAGTTTTTGTGGCTGGGCTGGTTTCTCTTTTGATGTCCTGCAGGGTACCTTCCTGCACCAAAGAAACTGAAAAAGTGGGGGTGAAGGTTCTATGTAGGCACCAGCTCGCCCTCCTCATGCTCAATGAATTGAGTAGGTGTCTTTTTGAGTAGGGCCTCGCTGTCAGTTTGCAAGAGCAACCTATTGTCTTAGCAACAGCCTAGGTTGTTTGGGACCCAACTTGTCCAATAAGTCAGTTGGATACAACCCAGTCCTGGTAGTGGAAGCTTCTTCATTTGATGATAAGAGATGGCCAGTTGGGACTCTGTCTCCCTCATTATTTGGAAATATTATTAGGGATCACCTTCATATATTTTAGGAATTTTCTGTTGCGCTAGGTTTGCATACCACTCTTAAGGCCCATTCCACAAGATGGTACCCACACCCAATACTGCTTAGGTGATCAAGAACCAGAGACAAATAGCCCAGAGACCCAGAATGAAACCTAAAATGCCAGTGGTCTAAAGAAATAAAGTAACCATAAAATGACTTCTAGTGATATTCTGCTATATTCACAAATCAGTGCTCTACTCAGCCATCATCTGGGAAGCTTCCTCCTGCAGGAGATGGAGACAGATGCAGAGAACCACAGGTAGACACTGCAGAGAGTGAGACCTTGGAACACAGCTGCAGATGGAATGCCTCCATCCAGTTCCTCCCCTCAGTGCTCAGGAAGACGGAAGAGTGTGTGAGCCAGACGGAATGGAGGCCAGCAGGACAAGGCCATCTGAAGAAAGCTCCTATGACTCACAGACACTGAAGCAGCACGCACAGGGCCTGCACAGGTCCGCGCCAGGTCCTCACAGCTTTCATCTTCGAGCGTGTACGTGACGCCAGAATGTGTAAGCAAGTGGGTTCTGATTCTTAGGACTTCTTTTGCGGCTCTTTTCCTTCTGCTGATTTGCCTTGTCCAACTCTGTCGTGACGGATTTTGTTTTATATTATTGTATTTTATTTTGTTCTGTTTGTTCTTTCCTGATGAGAGACAGAAGCAGAGGGGATCAAGGGGTGAGGTGAGGTGGGGAGGAGCTAGCAGGAGTACAGGAAGGGGAAACTGTAGTCAGGTTATATTGACAAAATTGTTCTTAAATTCTGTGCTGACTAAGGTAAAGAGAGTGAAAGCTGATGAAATTAAAAGTCAGCATTAGAAAACACTTCGTGGGGCTGGAGAGATGGCTCGGAGATTAAGAGCACTGGTTGCTCTTCCAGAGGTCATGAGTTCAATCCCCAGCAACCACATGGGAGCTTACAACCATCTATAATGAGAGCTGGTGTCTTCTCCTGGCCTGCAGGCAGAACACTGTATGTATAATAAATAAATCTAAAAGAGAAAGAAAGAAACCACTTCGTGTGGAAAGCCTCTTTCTCACCTAATCACACTACTGGAATGCACAGGGAAAATGCCCCTCGTGGAACCTAATAAAACAGTAGCAATTTAAGTAGTAGGCTGTATATTTCAAAAGACAAAAGGAAGAAATGTTAATATTTTTGCTATAGATGAATGGAGTTATAAATAGTAAAATCTTTAAGCTGATGTAAACATTGCATGTCTGAATGCATTTATCATATGGAACATCTACTTCCATGTGCCACCTTTATTAAAACGAATTTAAACTTATTTTTTCTAAACTAAAGATGAGGCCTGGAGAGATGGAAAGGGGTTAAAAGCACTGGCTGCTCTTCCAGAGGACCCAGGTTCAATTCCTACCACTGTAGTGTGATTCATAACTTCAGCGTTTCTATTCATCTGTTTTGTACATTTCTGTTTGTGTGTGTGTGTGTGTGTGTGTGTGTGTGTGTGTGTGTGTGTGTGCCTGCCTGTGTGCACACATGTGTGAGAAGGTCAGAGTTCAGCTTTCAGGGTTTTGTCCTCTCCTTCCGCCACGCATATTCTAGGGATCAAACGAGTGAGCACCTTTACCATCTCTCTGACTCCTAGTTCCCTAACTTGGTCGTAGTCATAGGACCAGAACTACACCAACAAAATCTCTAAGTACACAGGATGGCTCCGAGGTCTTAGGTCTATATTTCTAGGAGGCTATCTGGTTAATAGTGCATCAAGTCATGTTTCTTGAAAGCAGAAAGAGCCCCCAATTCTGTAACTCTCTGTAAAGTAACTGATATGACTGGATTTTAACTGACGTGGAAGGATCAGGAGACACCAAATGCATTCAGTCTGTTCTCCTGCTGTCTCCTCAATGTTGACACATTGTTGTCGCTTGCACAAGAGAGAGCAGGAATGCTGAAATTCACTCACAGCTGGGGCCATCACATACTTCCAGCCACTCAGAGAAAGGCCACGACAGTATTGATGTGGGCCAGAAGCTATGTGGACTCTACAGACTAACTGTGCACTCGCTGTAACCTCAATATTATGAGAAAAGCATGCCTGCCAGTTTCCTAATAGATTCAACTATGCCTAGGCCAACGGAAAAGAGAAGCGTTGCACTGATTCCAAGAAAAGTCCTTCATTATCCATAAAAAAATGTGTGGTGGAGCTCCCAAGACCCAGATGAAGAGCAGAATGGGGGAGAACATGAGCAAGGAAGTCAGGACCGCGAGGGGTGCATCCACCCACGGAGACAGTGGGACTGATCTAATGGGAGCTCACCAAGGCCAGCTGGACGAGGACTGAATGAGCATGTGATCAAACCGGACTTCTCTGAATGTGGCTGACAATGAGGGCAGACTGAGAAGCCAATGATAATGACACCAGATTTTGATTGTACTGCATGTACTGGCTTTTTGGGAGCCTAGTCTGTTTGGCTGCACACCTTTCTAGACCTGGATGGAGTGGGGAGGGTCTTGGAATTCCCACAGGGCAGGGCACCCTGACATCTCTTAGGACTGGAGAGAGAGGGGGAGGGGGAGGAGGGAGGCGGAGGAAAATGGGAGGATGGGAGGAGGTGGAAAATTTTCATAAATAAATAATAAAAGAAAGCAAAAAAAATGTGTGGTGGCAGCTTGTACACCTCACACATGACCACACAGTTCTAAGGAGAGACCAGACCTCAGAGCATACTCTAGCAGAGGGGATATTTACTGTGGAATCTCCCAATTTTATTCAGTTAGCTATTGAGTAAAATTCCCTTCACAGTGCTTGCTTTGTTCCTTGTCAACAGTACTGAACTGGTACTGGGGTGCTGTTGAACAAAGTTTCAGTAACTCCTACAGATCAGATAAACAAAGTGGCAAAAACAAAGGTCTTATTAAAGGCAGACAATTCATCTCTTAGAAGACAGAGGCTTGTAACTGAAAACAGTAAATGATATTAATCAAAAGGTCCATGGATTGTGGGAAATCCAACATTATATGGAATACACATGCATGCAACGAAATACCATCAGCCTTGTAAAAAATGAGAAAACCCTTCCTCTATCCTATGGTGTGATGAACAAAACAATACAAAAACAAGTGATAAACTCCAGTCACACATTGAAATACTGCGCTTTTCCACTTGTATGACACACACCTAAATAGGCAACTTCATAGAAGAACAGTAAAAAGGTAAGCGAAGGGTAGAGAAACAGAGAGGCACTTTTCATTTGGTATGGAGTTCCAGACATGCCAGATAAATTTTCTAGGAGTATGCTGGGCGACTAATAGGTACTACTGTGATTTAAATTTTTGTTATTAGGGCAGATCTCATATAATGTAGATTTTTCCACAAGGGAATTTATCAGAAGGAACCTTTCCACTGTCTTCTTGTCCATAGAAAAAGGCATTCTCTATGAAGGCTCACTATTAAGAATACTTGTACCTCAATAGCACACATATACTGGCATCATATAGTGGTATATACCCTTATTTGTTTGTGTGTGTTTATGTATGCTTACCTGATGTGAGGTAGCTCAGTATAATCACACCATCATCTCTCACCAAAAATTCATCCCAAGCAAAGGACAAAGACTCCACGTTTATATAGCGAGAGAACATCTTTATCTCCTCAAACGAGAAGTCTTCAACCATCTTGACATCGTCACTGTTTCAAGGCAATTTCCAAATTGATCAGGTTTGGGTCCCTTAACTTGAATGTAGTAATTCCTGAATATGGACAGAATAGAATAACAAACATCCCAATTAACGAAGAGGAACCAAGTGTGGAAGGAGGAGGCCTAACTCAAACATAAACAATAAGGTGGGCAGAACTGGAAAGCAATTCATGACGTTGACCTACACACTTTGACATCCAGACCAGTAAAATGATAGGTCACAAAAATGAGCAATTGAGTGAGCAGGTTCTGTGTTCATATGAGCAAGAACAAAGGTTAAATAGTCTCAGAGAAGTCATAGGGTACTCACATAGGTCAGCGCCACCATCACGTTCCCTGATGCCCTTTCTCTCACGTCACTGGATCCTTACTTCCTTTTTTATCAATAGTACCTTTTGTTATTTGACAGTTTCCTATATGTATATAACATATTACAGCTCTTCTCTCTTCTTACCCTATCCTCTTTCTCATCTCTTTCTGTTCTCTTGCAGTATATTCATGTCTTCTTTGAGTTGTCCGAACATAGTTACAATCGTTCTTTGAAATTGGCAGGGAGGTCGTCGATGATTGTTTGTTAGTTGGTTGGTTTGCTCTTTCAAGACAGGGTTTCTTTGTGTAACAGTCCTGACTGTCCTGGAACTCACTTTGTAGACCAAGTTGGCCTCGAACTCACAGAGATCCACCTGCCCCCTCCCAAGTACTGGGATTAAAGCTGTGCACCTCCACAGCCTGGCTCTTTGAAGTCATTTTTATCTTTGGCAAGTTTTATGAAATTATTTAACTATGAACTCTCCTGGATGATAGTCTACAAATGCTTCTTCATGAGCTTCAGACTGACACTTCTGAGGTATGTTAGAGCTCTGTGCAGGGAGCAAGTGCTCCTCTAGTCTAGAGAAGCCTGGGACTCAGAACACATTGTAAACAGAGGAAAGTGTTCCGTCCATCAAGGGGTCAGACAAAAGTCATAAATCCAGAAAGACTTCTTATGGAACATGACTATTGTACTAGTTTGTACTCTATTGCAATAAAAAATAAATAAATGAACTCCATAACTAAAAGCAACTTGGGAAGAAAGGGCTTTGTAGGTGGGCTTTTTCTTTTGGGCCACCAACCAGCTTCCAAATCATGACACAGAGACTTAATAGTTTTGAATGCTGGGCCTAGCTTAGGCATGTTTCTAGCTAACTCTTTTAACTTCAATTAACCTGTTTCTCTTTATCTACCTTTTGTGTTGGGGCTTATTACCTTTCTTACTTCTGTATATCTTTCTTTCCTTGCTTCTGTCTGTTGGCTGGCAGCCGCCTGGCTTCTGGTCCTGGGCATCTCCCTTGTTCTCTCCTCTCTTCTTCTCTTGTTCCTTTTTTGAGCCTAGATTTCACCTCCTATTTATTCTCTCTGCCCACCAGCCCCACCTATCCTTTCTCCTGCCTACCTATTGGCCATTTAGCTCTTTATTAGACCAATCAGGTGCCTTTATTCAGGCGAGGTGAAACAGATGCAGCACAAACAAAAGTAACATATCTTTGCCCAGTTAAAATAATATTCCACAACAGGTTTTCTTTGGCATACACATCCCAAATCACAGCCCATCAGTGAGGGAAGTCGGGGCAGAAAACTCAAGGCAGGAGCTGATGCAGAGGCCCTGGAGGAATGCTGCTGCCTGGCTTGTGCCCCATTATTATACCTGCTTATAATTATACCAGGCTATAATTATAGCCTGCATTATTATACCACCCAGGACTACCTGCTCAGGGGTGACACTGCCCCAAGTGAGCTGGGTTCCCCTATATCAATCACGAATCAAGAAAAGGTACCATGTTTGCCTACAGGCTAATCTGATGGGGGCGTTTGCTTAAGTGAGGTTTCCTTTTCCCAAATGACTCTCGGTTGTGTCAAGTTGACAAAGAAAAATGCAGACATGTGCCTGTTCTTTATGTATTTGTTCTTTTATGCTACAGACAACATGATACCCCAAACAAGCTGAATTATAAAGAGCAGAGATTTATTTGCAAACTGAGATCTGGGTGTAAATATCCCTGTAGGGCATGTCATAATTACCCACACCACACTGAAGTGTTTAGTATTCTAGCTGCTAAAAAAAAAAAAAAAAAATTCATTCCCAATGGATCCTTATAAAATCACACTTCATGAAGTCCCCTTGACTATAGAGAAGCTTCCTCTACTTATACACCTCTTCTCTGTAAATGCCACTGATCCCAGGGTTATTTAGAGAATCCTCTCCTTACAATTGACAGTCATGGATGGAGAGACCCATAACTGCCCAAAATCCATAGAAGAAGCCACAGCTGTGGGCCCAGTAGTGAACAAGACATACAACCACCACCAAGGTTCAGGGAGCATTATAGTACAGAGGAGAGATATGCGTAAGAGCCAGAAGGTAGGGTGAGAAGCTGCAAAATGGCATCCTCTAGACTCAGCGATTGTACTTACTGCACCGGTTCCTCACAAGAGGAACCCATATTCACTGCTAGTGGGACTTTAACTTGGTGCAATTTGGAAAAGAGCATGGGTGTTTCTGAAAAGCAGAAATGACATCTCCCATGTGGCCTAGCTGTAGGACTCCTTGGTCTATACCAAGTCCTACAACTGGAGTACTTCCACATCCATGTTTACTGCTCCTGTACTCATGAGACTGAGGAACTGGAATTGGGACAAGTGTTCATTAAGAGATAAATAGAGGGGCCGGAGAGATGACTCAGCAGTTAAGAGCACTAGCTGCTCTTTCAGAGGTCCTAGTTCAGTTCCCAGCAAATACATGGCAGCTCACAACGATCTCTAGTGGAGTCTGATGCCCTCTTCTTCCATAAAGTCATACGTGTAGATAGAGTGCTCATATACATAAAATAAATAAATCTTTTTTAAAAAGAGAGAGATAAATAAAGAAAACATGGTGCATATACACAAAAGAATTTATTCAGCCATAAGAAATGTGAATTCATTTGCAATCAGCAGCTGTGTTGTATAACAATTTCATCCGAGGGGCTGGAGAGATGGCTCAGTGGTTAAGAGCATTGCCTGCTCTTCCAAAGGTCCTGAGTTCAATTCCCGGCAACCACATGGTGGCTCACAAC
>NW_004949145.1:1674800-1675932 GCF_000317375.1 Microtus ochrogaster
TAAATAAATCTCAAAACATCTTCCATTTTAGAGGGAAGTTCATTTAGACACAAAATGCTAAAAGGGGGCCAACAGAATGTTCTAGAAGAGGTGAGACATCGCATTCTGCAGGAAAACTCCTTAAACTCAAACAGCTCAAGGCTTCAGGATGTGTCTGAAACTGACCGGGTCCCTAGGCCCTTTCTTCCCTCATGCACATGCATCCCAAAAGGACTACAGAGTGAAACCCTTGGAGTCTCTGAAGGCTCCCGGAAGAGGCAGAAACCAGTGGAGCTGCTTGGCAGAAGCTCATCCACATACGCTGCCTTGAAAGAGACACTCTCTGAGCTGTTGAGCTGCCTTACAGGCTGTGCAGTAGGCTCCAGGTTTCTATCTTTCATGAAGTGTCATCAATGGGGACATGCTTTGTGTTGCAGCTGTCTTTGAGCCATTTCTGTCCCTTTAAGTGACTCTCACCCACTTTCCTGAGAGTAACCCAATAAAACTCATTGGTTCACCGAGTTGGACTTTGGTGCGGTCCGTTCTTTGCTCTGTCACCAATTCCCTGTCTGAGGTGAAGTATGTTTGTTTACATGTCCTCAGGAACAATGTCACACAGCAAACTGTTGCTGCAGAGACTCATCAGGATTAAACTCACCCTTAAACGGAGCCTCTCCTCCAGGGCTCAGAGACTGTCGCCACTGCGGGGCAGGAACATGGCCAGAGAAGGAGCACTACAGAGCACTCTCCTCTGGGTGTGGACATGGCTACTGCGTTCTTGAGTTCTCAGCAGCTGCAATTACCTCCACTTTACCTGCACAAGACTGAGCCCCTCAACATCTCATCATGGAAGAGTGAGGGGCTCACAAGTCCCACCTCTCCTTGAGAGCTAATAGGCAGTTCAGATTGCTACCAGGGAGGGAATTGTGAGGATCTGTAGCTTGCTGTGGGGAAAAACATTTTCTTCAGTGTTATAGCAGTATAGCCACAGGTAAGTTGCCCCATGATCCCAGGGATGCCATAAGTAACATCTCACCCATACTCCTGTAACTCTAACTGATATTACTGACATACACATGCACACACACATACACAGACATACACACAAACACACAGACATACACACATACACATATACACACAGACATACACA
>NW_004949145.1:1696001-1725191 GCF_000317375.1 Microtus ochrogaster
TATTAGGGGCATAGATGTTCAGGGTTGAAACTACATCTTGATGGATTGTTCCTGCTATGAGGATAGAGTGTCCTTCTCCATCTCTTCTGATTGATTTTAGTTTGAAATCTATTTTGTTAGATATAAGGATAGTTACACCTGCTTGTTCCTTAGGTCCATTTGATTGGAAAACCTTTTGTAGCCAGTCAAGGCTTCCAGTGGTGGGACTGTGTTGTATTTGGTTGAGCTGTTGAAACTGCGGTGATCCCTAAACAACCCAGGCTGATGCTAGGACAGAATGTTCATCTCTGAAAACTGACAGCAGGGTCCCATTGCCAAGGACAACATCCACACAGCTCATTTAAACATAGAGGTCAAGCTGGTGCCTACAAGGACCTTCACCCCCATGTTCTGCTCTCATTGGTGCGAGGAGGTACTCTGCAGGCTATGGAAAGAGAAACCTGGACACCAGCCACAAAATCCTTGACCTACGGTCTGTCCTGTCTGCAATATGTGCTGGGGCAATGGTTGTGCAGAACTTGTGGGAGTGGCCCACCAATGACTGGTTTAACCTTTGACCTGTGCCCTTCATTACCTGAATGGCCATGGAACAGACACTGGATAGCTCAAAGACTTAAGGTAAAACCATACACAACTAGCAAAATAAAACAATGAAATGATCCCTAATGATATTCTGCTACAGTGCCTTGTTCAGTAGTCATCAGAGAGGCTTCCTCTGGCATCAAATGGGAGTGGGTACAGAGACCCACAGCCAGACATTATGTGGGGATAAAGGCTAAATTGGAGGTCTCCAATGGGTCCCTCCTCTCTGAGATTTGGGAGCCTCAGAGAAGATAGGAAGGAAAGATTGTAGAAGTCAGAGGGGATGGAGGACACCAGAAGAACATGGTAGACCAAATCAACTAAGCAGTGCTCATATGGGCTCACAGAGACTGAAACAGCAAGCCCAGGGCCTGTACAGATCTGCGCCAGGCCCTCTATGTATGTTGTATGGCTTTTAGCTTAAGTGTGTTCGCGGGACTCCTAACGGTGGGAACGAATGTGTCTATGGCTCTTTTGCCTGCTCTTAAGATTCTTTTTCTCCTATTGAATTGGCTTGCCCAGCCTTGATGTGAGGGCTTTTGTCTTGTCTTGTTGTATCTTGTTTTTTTCCTTTTTGGCTGTAGTCTCTTGGAGGCCTGTTATTTTCTGAAGAGGAAACCAAGGGGGAGTGGGCCTGGGAGAGAGGAGAGGTTGGTGGAGCTGGAAGGAGTGGAGGTAGGAGGAACTGTGGTCAGGATGTATTGTATGAGAGAAGAATCAATTTTCAATTTAAAAAAAGTGAAAGGTAAGGGAAAACACCAAGGTTGTCCCCTGACTTCCACATGTGTGCTATGACACACACATCTATACACACTCACCATACACACACACATGTACACGTACATCCCTGACAGAGAGAGAAGGGAAGATTCTCAAAAAGTATATATTCGGGGACTGGAGAGATGGCTCGGTGGTCAAGAGCACTGGCTGCTCTTCCAGAGGACCCAAGTTCAATTCCCAGCACCCACATGGCAGCTCACAACTGTCTGCAACCCCAGTTTCAGGAGATCTGACACCTTTACACCAATGCACATAAAATAAAGTTAAGTAAATTATTTTTAAAAAAGAAGCATATATTCAGGGCAGTGAGATAGTTCAGTGGATCAGTGGATAAGAAAGCCTGCCACCAAGTCTGAAAACCTGACTTCAATCCCTAGGATCCTCACAGTGGGCGGAAAGAATTGATTTCATCCTGAAAGCTGTCCTCGGACCTCCACATACATAGTGTGGCAGGTAAATGTTCTGCATCATAGATAGAAAGATAGATAGATAGATAGATAGATAGATAGATAGATAGATAGATAGATAGATAGATAGATAGATAGATAGACAGACAGATGAGAGATTTTTTTCTTCTTCACACTTTATTTTATTGTGTCTTTTGCCGGCATGTCTGTGTACCATGTGCATTCCTATTACCCTCAGAGATCAGAGGAGGACATAAGATGGGTGGTTATGAGCCACCATGTGGATGCTGGAATCAAATCCAGGTGCTCTGCTTTTACAGTCAGTACTGTTAACCACTGAGCCATCTCTCTAGTCCCTCACTTCCCTAAATAAGCAATTTTAAAGCATATCTTTGTGATGACTCACAAATTATGTCTAGAAAGAGTATAGTTCAACATGGTCCCTGAAAAGGACGTGATTATTCTTACTCTTTGCTTTTCACCATGGTCATGCACTACTTTATAGGGTCTCTGTTAGGTCATATTTTCATATATGTATACACTGTAGTATGACCATATTTAACCTCTCACTCTCTCTTGACCACTCCCTCTCCTCAAATATCTTCCTACATCTATGTCTTTGAAAAAAAAAGAAAGCAAAGGGGCAAGTGTCTCACTATGCTGCCCTGGCTAGCGTGGAACTCACTATGTGGACTAGGCTGGTCTTGAACTCACAAGAGATTCACTTACCTCTGTCTCCCAAATGCCAAGAAGGCCAGGGAGCCCCAGAGCTCTGCCTCTGTGCCTTCCCAGCACTGAGATTGCAAGCCTGTGCCAGCACACCCAACGTTTTCCGTATGGTCTAGACCTCATGTCTATGCATATGTGGTATGTGGTATGTGGTATGTGCTTTTACTGACTGAGCTATTTCCTCCAACCAGGGCCATTGGTGGGAGGGGTAAATGGTCCAGTTAAGGCTAGAAATCCTGGGACCTCACTACTGTGTTTTCCTGAGAGCCTTTCAGCTTTAACAAGCAAGTAGCCGGTGGCCCTAGTTACAGATCATCCCTACTGCAAGGCAAAAGACACACAAATGTAAAATGAATATGGTCCTATCTTCAAACAGATTTGACAAATGACTCAGAAAAAAAATCAATTCTTATCCACAGACTGAGGATGTAGCCCAGTTGATAGAGTCCTTGCCTAGTGTGAGCCCCCAGTTCTAGCCCCCAAAACCACATAAAACCATGGCACACACACCTCCCCACAGACATGCACACAAATAAACATTAAAATATCAAATAAAGACAGATCTACCCTTTCCAGGTACTCCACAGCCACATGTGAGCTAGTGGCTGCCACACTGAACAGTCTAGATACAGATCCTTTCACCCTTTCAACAAAAGCTCGGGGAAGAATCCTCTTTCTTTCCAGCTACCATTTCAATTATCAGAAATTCAAAGTTATGAGTCAGTTATAGCTGTGTGGTTTTGGTTTTGTCTTTATAACATGTTAATAATGACTTGACAGCCCTGCAAAGATGAGAGTCTCTCAAAATCTAGCAGTCGTTCAATTCATAAAAACTCCAGAATTGTGTATGTTTTTCCCTTCAGGCGCTGGCCATGGCTCCTTTCTTTAAGGAAAGAAGTACCTGTTATTTCTGCATGTGATATTTGGAAAGTCCTGTGTACTTGAAATGCTGATATATCTGCCGCCTCCAATGCATTGACTCACTAGAGAAAAGTCCCAAGGAGGAGGACATACTGTGCCCCCATGGCTCTGTTGTCTCTTTGAAGGAAGGCATCCTACTGGCTACCCTGTTGAACCACCTGGTACCAAGGTCAAAAGACGAGTGCCGCGACTGAACCACATTCTTAAAGTGGATCCAAGGATGAAGATAGTTCAAGGTAAGAAGTCTTACCAACAACTCCAGACCCATAAAGCACTCTTGGGAAATCCAACTTTCCAACATCTCCCTGTTAGATTTTGAACATTCACTTAATGCCAAGAACCTCAAATTTCATTCTTCCCAAAACACAACAGCTCTCCCTTCTCTGAGTATAAATTAGAACTAAGTGAGAAAATTGCTTGCCTCTGACTCCTGAATGCTGAGACTAAATGCCGGGCACCTGAGTATATGTGTGTGTATGAAACATACAATACAGACTGTATATCATAAAATGTATATTATAATACATATTACAACATATGACAATATTATAGTATGTATATATATGAGTGTTTGTCTGCATGTGTATGCATGTGTGTGTCTGTTCACCATATGCATGCAGTGCTCATGGAGGCCAGAAGACATTGGATCCCCTGAAACTGGAGTTACAGGTGGTTGTGAGCCGCCATCTGAGTGCTCAAAACTGAATCTAGATTCTTCAAAAGACCAACAACTGCTCTTTACCACTGAGCCATCTCCCCAGGCCATCCTTCTGGAATTTGTTTGTTTTTTGATTATTAAGATTTATTTAAGTATTGTGTTCTGCCTGCATATACACCCACACACTAGAAGAGGGTACCAGATCTCATTAGAGATGATTGTGAGCCACCAGGTGGTTACTGGGAATTGACCTCAAGACCTCTGGAAGAACAGCCAGTGCTCTTGTGCTCTTAACCTCTGAGCCATCTCTCTAGCCCTTTTTTGTTTTGGTTTGGTTTTTTGTTTTTTGGATACACACACACACACACACACACACACACACACACAGAGTTTCTCTGTGTAGCAGTTCTGGAGCTGTCTTAGAACTCACTCTGTAGACAAGGTTGGCCTTGAACTCATAGAGATCTACCTGCCTCTGCCTCCAGGGTGCTGGGGTTAAAGGAATGCTTTAAGGGGCTTCCCAGCCCCTCCTGGAAAATTTTAAGGACAGACAATATTTAGGTCATGCCTCTACTATCCAGTATGGTAGCTACTGGTAGTTACTGAACACTTGAAATAAGGCCTGTATAATAATGATAGTTTGAATAATCTTATTAAGCAAAATATATTGTCACAATACTAATTTTCACGTTGCTATAGTTTATTTTCAATCACTTGTTTTGCATGTGTGTGGGTGCACACGTGCGTCAGCTTGTGCGTGTGGAGGTTAGAGGGCAGCTTGCGAGAGGCAAGTCTTCCTTCCACCATGAGTGCCCTGAGCTTGAACTCAGAATATCCAGCCGAAAGGACCAGCTTTTGCTTACTAAGCCGTGTTGCCAGTCCTCATATTACTTTTGATGTATTTATAAGAAAATCTAAAAATCTGTGTCCACCTTGAGTTTATTTTAACAACAGTAGCCCAGAAGATAGCCTTTTTTATCTGGTTTTTGTTTTCTTTTCTTTTCTTTTTTTGAGACAGGGTTTCTCTGTGTATCTTTGGAGCCTGTCCTGGAACTCCCTCTGTAGACCAGACTGGCCTCACTGGTAGTGGGATTAAAGGCCTGAGCCACCACGGGCCCAGCTGAAGATAACTTTTCAAATTTGATAGTGTTTTAAGTGACCTGACAGACTGGTTTCAGGCAGACTTTGATTCTGCAGCACTAGGTTTTCCTGAGACTGTCAATTCCGACAGGTGCCAGGTGGTGCTGGGATGACTGACTCACTCCATGCGCTGATTAGCAGAAGGCTGAAGCAGCAAGTATGGCCCCTGTCTGACAGGGAGACAGACCTGAAGGGTTCAAAAGTCCCCAGGTAGCTAGGCAGTGGTGGCAGACGCCTTTAATCCCTGTGAGTTCAAGGCCAGCCTGGTCTACAGGGCAAGTTCCAAGGATTGTGTACAGACAGCGTAGGCAGCCATTGTGATGGACTAAATCATCCAGCTCAGGGTCCTAGGTAAGTGGCGAAGCCCTCTGATGCTTGTTCAGGTAAACTAAGGCTAGTCACTTCACAGGGACACCAAAGCTCATAACTACACCACATGATCTCCAGCGGTTCCACAACACAAGTTAGTGCTGCATTATCGGTGTATTCGGTTTCATATCATGCTTAAATATTTTATTCACTCTGTGCGTGGGTGTGCATATAGGTACGTAGCTCAGAGGACTCTAACTCTGTACAGCCTTTCTCTCCTCTCATCTTTGTGTGTATGCATGCTCCAGGAATCGAACCCAGGTCTCCAGGCTTTCAAAGCAAGGGCCTTTACTCAGAGCCATCTCACCATCTCCTGTATCATATTTATTCTGCATTGCTGTTATGGTATGTCTTAGGGCAAGGGATGCAATGAAAGTAGATTATCAAAGCCCAGTGGTGTGTATAATGGACCAAAGTCAAGAGGCCAGTCTAGAGTTACTGGATTCCTGAACCCCTGGCTCATTGGAATGTACACAGTCCTTTCTCATTCTCATTCCTAGTGGCTGTGAGAAGTGTGAACACAATAGGTGTGCTTTTGTGCATAAAACAAGTATTGCATCTTCTACCCTTCAAATATTAATTAAACAATTAAATACCATATGTCAAACACTCAACAGTGTAGAAATTTCCTACTGTGATTTAGAGAAACCTTTTGTGGCTACTGCTTTCATCCTACATATAAAACATCACTTAACTGGGAAGGTCTTGAAATGTTCCACAAAATGTCATTTTAAGAGTAAAATTAGTGAGATCTGGCACCCTCTTCTGGCATGCAGGCATACATGGAGGCAGAATGTTGGATACACAATAAATCTTTTTTAAAAAAAGAGAATGGGGCTGGAGAGATGGCTCAGTGGTTAAGAGCACCGGCTGCTCTTCCAGAGGTCCTGAGTTCAATTCCCAGCAACCACATGGTGGCTCACAACCATCTGTAATGAGATCTGGTGCCCTCTTCTAGTGTGTGGGCATACATGGAGGCAGAATGTTGTATACACAATAAATAAATAAATTTAAAAAAATAAAGAGTGAAATTAAATAAAAGTGATAGAGAAGGAGGGCCTGCTTGTTCCTCCCAGCCACTCGGCTAGCTTAGCCCAGAAATAACCACATAGACACTGTATTCATTAAATCACTGTTTGGCCAATTAGCTCTAACTTCTTATTAGCTAGCTCTTACATTTTAATTTAACCCATTTCTTTTAATCTGTGTATCGCCACGTGGCTTACCAGGTAAAATTCCCAGCATCTGTCTCTGGCCGGCTCCATGGTGTTCCTCTGACTCCCCCCTTCTTCCTCCCAGCATTCAATTCTATCTTCCCTGCCTACCTAAGTTCTGTCCTATCAATAGGCCAAGGCAGTTTCTTTATTCATTAATGGTAATGACAGCACACAGAGGGGACTCCCACATCAAAGTGAGGTATATAAGCCTCAACAATAAATATGAAAGACGGAGTCCACATTGCTTTTCTTTGCTGAACTGCTGGGTTTTTCTCTACACAGTGAACATAACCTTGGATATGGATACAGACACAGCCCACAACCACCTCTTCACCTCTGATGACCTCAGGAGTGTCTACTATGGGTCTAAGAAACAGGACCAAAAAGAATGTGCAGATTGATTCCACATCTCCACCTGCCTGCTGGGCTCCTCACTCACTGACCAGAGGTGTCTGGTCGCCATTACTGCAAGGTAGTGGTGGGAACCAGCAAGGAATGATCGACGACCTATTAACCTGTCAGAAGAACATGGATTCTGGACTACAGGTGAGAAAGTGGAGAGGTCTATGCCAGCAGCACTAAACCCTTGACCATGCTCATTGTGAACCCTCGGCCACACAGAATGGGGGTCTTCCTGGACCTCCTAATGAAGAACATTTCCTTTTGGGACCTTAGCTATGGCTCCCCCATCTTTACATTCTTTAACATTTCGGACACAGATTCATTTTGCCCATTCTTTGCTCCAGCAAATTCATATCCAGATGATCAAGAAGTCCTAACCCTCTGTCCTATGATGAATCCAGGCATTTTTAGGCTTCCAGTTAACTCTGAACAAGAAAATGATCCTTGAATATGAAATGTTCTATGGGAGATGGCTGTGTACTTGTAACCATATAACACTTTAAGTGAGGCTTAATGGGCCATCCTAGTAAAGGCATGGAAAACAGTGGTGCTGAGGGTGATGTAAACTGTGGGGGCCTGGCTCAAGAGGTTTCATAGGAGAACAATTTAATATGTTGCCTAGAAATGGTTATTTTGGTGAAGAATATGGCTGCCCTTGTCCGAAGAGTCTGTCAAGGCTAAAGTAAAGGGATCTGAATTAATTCCATGGGCAGAGGAAATCTCAAAACAATGTAGTGTTGACACTGTTGTGTGGTTATCAATGTTCACTCTTATACAGATCTATAAGGAAAAGGAATAAGCCAAGCAAGAAAAAATATAAAAAGTACAATTTGAGGAGAAAAAAGGTAGCAGGAAGTGGGATGGAACTAAGTCCTGTGCTCAAGGAAATAAACAAATTAAGAAATAGAGGAGCTGGAGAGATGGCTCAGAGGTTAAGAGCACTGGCTACTTTTCCAGAGGTACTGAGTTCAATCCCCAGCAACCCCACAGTGGCTCACAACCATCGATAATGATCTGGTGCCTTCTTCTGGTCTGCAGTGCAGGCATATATGCAGGCAGAACACTGTATACATAATGACTGAATAAAATTGAATAAAAAAAGAAAAGGTGATAACCTTGGAGCAAGATCCCACCAAGCTAAGTTTCCAAGTTTTGAAAAGGGATTAAGAAGTTCAGAGCCACTCGGGAGGCAGAGGCAGGCGGATCTCTGTGAGTTCGAGACCAGCCTGGTCTACAGAGGTAGTTCTAGGACAGGCTCCAAAGCCGCAGAGAAACCCTGTCTCAAAAAACAAAACAAACAAAAAAAAAAGTTCCAAGCCCAGTGTGGTGGTACATGCTTTTAATCCCAGCTCTCTAGAGGCAAAGGCTGGCATAATCTATATATTCAAAACCAGCCTGTTCTATAGAGCAAATTCTAGGACAACCAAGCTAGGCATTGAAAGTAACCATTGATGAGGGGGGCATGTTCCAGCTCTAGCAAGCAGCAGAACTTGGCTGCTTCAGTTACATGGTTTTGACTGTTGAGTCAAGGATACAAGAAAGGGGTTATAGACTCTCCCTCTGATAATAAAGAAAACCACTGAGGCCTGGCATGTGGCAGGGGTTGCCACTGTATAAAGGTGAAGCCTGGATTGCTTTGGGACCCAAGACGTTAGAGATGCCAGAATCGTGGGACTGAGAGCTGTTAACAGGGAGTGGAATTAGTCCAAGAGAAAGAAGTGTGTTGCAGTCAACAAGCCAATGGGAACTGGAAATCTGAAGAGTGTTTTGACATCAGACATGGAGATGCAGAGTTTGGAGTTTGCCCAGCTGGTTTTTGGTCTTACTTTGGTCCAGTATTTCCTCACTATGTTCCCTTTCCTCCATTTTGGAGTGGTAATGTATATCCTATGCCATTATATGTTGGAAGTATGTGATCTTTTTGATCTTGACCTTATAGGAGATTACAGTTAAAAGATTGCATGAATCTAAAATAGACTTTGTTGAGACTGTGATAGACTATGGGGAATTTTGAAATTGGACTAAATGCAATTTTTTTCCTGTTTTTGTTTTTTCGAGGCAGCATTTCTCTGTCGCTTTGGAACTTGTCCTGGAACTAGTTCTTGTAGACCAGGTTGGCCTTGAACTCAGATATCCGCCTGCCTCTACCTCCCAAGTGCTGGGATTAAAGGAGTGTGCCACAACCACCTGGATGAACTAAGTGCATTTTTCAATATGTTATATATACAAGTCCACAGGAGCCAGGGAGAGGAATGTAGTGTTGAACAGATATGGCCCCCATAGACTCATGTGTTTGAATGCTTGGCCCATAGGGAGTGGCACTATTAGGAGGTGTGGCCTTATTGGAGGAAGTGTCTCACTGTGGAAGCAGGCTCTGGGGTCATATATGTTCAAGCTACACCCAACACACCTCCTCCTTCTGCTATCTGGGGATCAAGATGTAGAACTCTCAACTTCTCCAGAATCATGTCTGCCTACGCACCACCATGACCCTCCATGATGATAAAGGACTGAACCTCTGAAACTGTAAGCCAGCCCCAATCAAATGTTTTCCTTTATAAAAATTGCTGTGTTGACATTTTGAAGCCCATTCTCTTTGGACGAATACCTTGCTCAGCCTAGATATAGTGGGGAGGGCCTTGGTCCTGCCTCATAGCAATGTACCAGATTTTGTTGACTCTCCATGGGAAACCTTACCCTCTCTAAGTAGATGGAGAGTAGGGGAGGGGGAAAGGGAGGGGAGGGAGTAGAAACTGGGATTGGTATGTAAAATGAGAAACTTTTTTAATTAAAAAAAAACAAGGCCGGGCGATGGTGGCGCACGCCTTTAATCCCAGCACTCGGGAGGCAGAGGCAGGCGGATCTCTGTGAGTTCGAGACCAGCCTGGTCTACAGAGCTAGTTCCAGGACAGGCTCCAAAGCCACAGAGAAACCCTGTCTCGAAAAACCAAAAAATAAAAAATAAAAATAAAAAAATAAAAAAAAACAAAATAAAAAAATTGCTGTGGTCATGGTGTCTCTTCACAGCAACAGAAACCCTAACTAAACCACCTAGTAAGCACGAACCCCTATGTTCAATCCTCAATCCCAAACAAAGTATAAAACAAAGGCAAGGACAGGGCCAAGTATACAGCTCTGTGGCAGAGCATTTCCTTAGCATTTGTGAGCTCACCAACTCCAACTGGATTGGGAATGAACGAGCATGGGATCAAACTAGTCCCTCTGAATGTGGTTGACAATTGGGACAGACTGAGGGACCAATGACAAAGGCACTGGAAGTTGTCTCTACTGCATGTACTGGCTTTTTGGGATCCTATTCTCTTTCAATGTATACCTTGCTCAACCTGATGCAGTGGGGAGGGCCTTGAACTTTCCACAGAGCAGGGTACCTTGCCCTCTCTTAAGATTGGAGGGGGTTACAGGGAGGGTGTGTAGAGGGAGTGGGAGGGGGAGTGGGAGGAGGGGAGGAAGTGGTAATTTGGATTGGAATTTTTTTAATAATAAAATTAAAAAAACTAATTCCCTCAAGGTGCCTTCTAAATAACACACACACATTCATTCACTCACTCACTCACACATGCCCAAAATAAAATTAAATGTGATTGAATTTCTCATTTTATGACATCTAGTTTTTACTTATTTTTTGGTTTTTTTCAAGACAGGGTTTCTCTATCTATAGCTTTGGAGCCTGTCCTGGAATTAGCTTTTGTAGGCAAGGTTGGCCTCGAACTCACAGAGATCCACCTGCCTCTGATTTCTGAGTGCTGGGATTAAAGGTGTGCGCCACCACTGCCCAGCTCCTAACATCTAATTTCTAGCCCCATGATTTCCACCTGATTTCACGTTTGTTATTTTTCAATGGGAAGGGGAACCTGTCACAGTGCACACATGGAGGTCAGAGAACAACCTTTGGGAGTCAGTTCTCTCCTTCCACCATGAGATCCCAAGTTGAACTCAGGTTGTCAGGCTTGGCAGCAAGTGCCTTTCTTTACCCACTGATGGGCACCAAAAGGCAGGATAAGGTGGATGATACTCCAAAGTCTTGGGGGAGGGACAAGTCTGAGCTGGGTAACAGAGGTATGTGGATGTGTGTAAACAAACCTATGAACAATGAGGGTGACAGTATTTATTTCCTGTAACAAAATCCCACAGATCAAGTGGCTTAAACAGCAGAGATTTTTTTTTTCCTCACGGTTGTGGAGGCCGAAAGTTGTCACATGTCAAGGCTGGTTTCTCCTGAGACCTTTCTTTAGTTTGCATATGCTAGCATCTCGTGTCCTGTGATCTTCCCTGTTTGTCTACATCCTGATCTCATCTCTTCCCACCTCTTCTTCATCCTCCTCCTCTCTATAAATGTATATTATGTATATATATAATTAGCATACAGAGTAATGAATTTCATTATGACTTTGTTTTAAATAGCTTTTCATTTTTATTTGTGTGTGTGCAGGAGCCTACAGAGGCCAGAATGGGACATCAGGACCCCTGGAATTAGAGTTACAAATGAGCTGGGTGGTGGTGGTGCACACCTTTATTTAGTCCCAGCACTCAGGAGGCAGAGGCAGGCACATCTCTGTGAATTCGTGGCCAGCCTGGTCTACATAGCAAGTTCTAGGACTCAGGGCTACACAGACAAAGCCTGTCTCAGGAACAATTAGTGGAGTTACAAGTGATTGTGAGCCACCTGATAAGCGTGCTGTGGATTGAACTCCAGTCTTCTACAAATGTCCTTAAACTGCTGTGCCAAGCCTGCCCCACATTTTTTAACTTATTTTTTTAGTGGGTGTGCCTACACACTGCACACGTTTTTGCTACAATGAACATTTGGAGGTCTGCAGACAGCTTTTGGGAGGAAGCCTTCTTCCACCATGTGGGTTCTGAGGATCAAGCTCAGATCGCCAGGCTTATATCAAGTACTTTAACCTGCTGTATCATGGATCCGGCTCCTATTAGTCCCCTTTCCTACCCCAATAGTGTCCTGATGTCTTTTAATGAATATATGTGACCTAAAGGATTAGAACACACTGAAACAGCCTGCTGTTACCTTAATCATCCTGTCTCCAAATACATCCACTTCCTGAGGCACCAAAGATTCAAACTTCAATACCTGATTTTGGTGCTTGCCTTTAATCCCAGCACTCAGGAGGCAGAGGCAGGTGGATTTCAGTGAGTTTGAGGACAGCCTGGTCTACAAATCAAGTTCTAGGACAGCCAGGGCTACACAGAGAAATCCTGTCTTGAAAAACAAACAAACAAACAACAAAACTGATTTTTGGTGAAGACAAGATTTAGTCCATTACTGTGAGTGCTCATATTTGTATTGAGAGGATGTTCTACCTCATGTGTTTATCAGGATGAGACAGAGGGCCCTGGAGATAGAAGGACATGTGAGACAGCATAAGGACCAGTGTGCATGTGTCTGGCTGGGAGAAGAGTAGATAAGACCATAGGACACAGTAACTTCTGTGACAGTAAGAAGCAAATGAAAGACACTTCAACAAAGTGAGCTCCCATGTAAGTTACCCAGGGTAACTTATCCTGGGTCCCTGCAGTTTCCCAGCAAACCCTTGCCTGCCCCAGCCTCAAGAGAAAGCCAAAACTCAATCTAACGCAGTAACTACTTACTCTGGAGGTACTGAGGTTTCAATTTCTTGAGATTCAGTAGGAATAAGTCTCGATAGTGTTGGGATCAGAGGCATGCTTCGCCACACCAGGCATGAAAGCCCAGTACTCTGAGGGACTAATACCCAGGACAAATAATGCCACTTTCTCTGCTGTGGATCCTAGGTTTAAAGCTTTAGCTGTAAGTATATAACACAAAGCAACTGCAGAAACTGGCAAAGAGTAGGGGATCATGGGAGAGCAGAGCTCTACAGAGGGCAGACACAGGTGATGTTTTACCTAATGAGTTCCAGGACAGCAAAGACAGTGTCTCCCAAACCAATATAGTTATTGCTCTTGCCCTTGGTTGCCTCCCAAAGTCTAATAGCAATTCTTGTTAAAGTTTGGCTCCTGTAAAGAGTTTGCTTTTGTGGTTACTTTGGTTTTAGTTATGGTGACAGGGTCTCTCTATATATGTAGCCCCTGGTTGGCCTGGAACTCAGAAATCCACCTGTCTCTGCCTCCCAAGTGCTGAGGTTAAAGGTGTGCACCATCACCACCCAACTCAGAAATACCTTTAAAGGACCCTGTGTTTATTTTTCCAGAGACTTCTGTACTCACCAGTTCTTTATAGGAGGCAGATTTCTATGAGTTCCAGGCCACTCTTGTCACAGAGTGAGCTCCAGGACAGCCAGGGCTGTTACACAGGGAAACTCTATCTTGAAAAAATGAAAAACCAAACTCCCCCCAAAAAAGTATTTTTTAGATAAAAAAAAAGAACGGAGAGAAAAGAGTTAAATGGAGAACATATAACATTCCTAGCTCTTTTTGTTGTAGCTATTCTTATTCTTTTTGCAAATATGGCAGCCTCTGACTTAACTAGATTCAGGAGACTTGGACATTTATTACCTTCTTCTGTTTTTTCTAAAGGAAACGGAATAAAGTCAGAGACATATAGGGGAAAGAGTTTGGGGCCAGGAAGATGGCTTGACAACCTAAGTTTGATAGCCAGGACCCATGTCAAAGGCTTGATTTGGTGGGGCACATACGTCATTCCAGCAATCCTACTGAGACGCAGAGATTAAAGGATCACTCAGAAGTGTGGGGGCCAGCTAGTCTGGAGTACACGGTACTGTCTCAACAAGGTGGAAGGCCGGAAGCAGCTCCAGAAATCGTCCTCTGGTCTCCACACGTACATCAGAGTATACACACACTGATACTCATACACATATACAAAAAGTAAAGTTAAACCAATTTTTCATTAAAAGAATAAAATGAAATGGTTATGCCAGTGAAGACAGGAGAGCCTGACTGAGACACAAGTGTCTTTAAGGGGAAGACAAAAAACTTCACACTCTGAATAAGACCACTCGGATGTAGATGTCCCTGGGGGCCTAGTATCACCCACTGTAAGCCTATACAGTGGCCATCGAGTAGGCCACGCCCACCTATGACATCATTAGCCCACCTCCCCTGGACATAGATAAGAGTTCAGTTCTTTTTTGAGACAAGGTTTCTCTGTGTAACAGTCCTGGAACTCACTCTGTAGACCATGTTCGCCTCTAACTTAAGAGATCTGCCTGCCTCTGCCTCCTCAGGGCTGGGATTAAAGGTGTGCCCAGTTTGGAGTTCAGTTCTTAACTGGGGTTATGGTGAGGCTAGTCCTAGATAATTGTCTGGGCTGGTCAGAACATTCCACAGCACAGAGGCATTTTGCAAGTCACTCCACCAGTTTCCTACCTACTGACCTCCTTTGAAATTCTTTTGTCAGAACTAGAGAACAAGTCTAGAGCTCCAGGCATGCTAGACTATTGCTAAACTATGAGCCCATTTTTTGCTCTCATCTTAGAAGTCTCACTAAATTCCCTGGGCTGCCCTGATTATAGTAGTGTACCATCTAGCCTGGCAACACTGGCCTAGCTGTAGTTAGCTCATGAACAGTTATTACAGCTTTTTCTAAAAGCTGTACATGCATGGTGTTTTGTCTACATGTGTATCTATGTAATTCCTGCATGCTGGTACACAGAAGGCAGGAAGAGGGCCTGAAACTGGAACTACAGATGCTAACTCAAACCCCAGTCCTCTGGAAGAGCAGCAAGTGCTCTTCTTAACTGAGCCCTCTCTCAAACCTGATAGTTACAGTTCTTAACAGTTACACCCAATCGGTCCCTAGGGAATGCTTACTCCAGGGGAGGACTGACAGCTACACAAGCAACAGGGTTGGTCCAGTGTAATCTGAGAGAAACCAGGCGTGGCCAAGGCAGCTGCTCTGGGTCTGATACTGTCATCTAGTTCTACATATTAGATGTGCTGCTCTCTGCTCCTGGAGACTGAACCCAGGACCTGTGCATGCTAAGCAAGTACTCTACCAAACTATAGCTCACTGCACTCGAAAACACTCCCGGTTCAGGGGCAGTGCTTGCCTGGCACGCAAAGGGGCCCTGCACTGGACTTCTGAGTGGACGCACCACCACCACCACAAGCATCCGTCATTTTGTAGATTTCAGTACTTGCCTACTGGTTACTAGGCAAGATGTGCCCACTGGTATTTAATAGTAGCATGAAGGTTATAACTGCACTGATTAGAAACCTGGGCAAGGGCTGGAGAGATGGCTCAGCAGTTAAGGTCCTGAGGTCAATTCACAGCAACCACATGGGAGGCTCACAGCCATCTATGAGATTTGGTGCTCTACGTGCCAGAACACTATAGATAAAAAATAAATCATTAAAAAAAAAAGAAAGAAATCTGGTCAAAAGCCCATTGTTGTGGAATACCACTTTAACTATGTAAAGCTGTTATGTTTGTGTTGTAGAATAATACTGTTACTACGTTAAGGCGTGCTGCTTTTGTTTATGCTGCATTTGTTTAATTAAATGTAAATGTAAAGATGTGTTGCTGTTTCACCTTGCCTGCCTAAGGCACCTGATTGGTCTAATAAAAAGCTCAACAGTCAATAGCTAGGAGTAGAAGGATAAGAGGGACTGGCAGGCAGAAAGAATAAGCAGTAAGATAAATCTAGGCTTGAGAGGAAGAGAGGAGAGAAGGAAAACAAAGAGAGGAAGACCCCAGGGCCAGCCAGCCAGCCAAACTGTCAGACAGACATGGAGTAGAACATACAGAATAAAAGAAAAGATAAAAAGCCCAGGGGCAAAAATGTAGATAAAGAGAAACAGGTTAAAATAAGCTGAAAGAGCTAGCAGGACAAGCATAAGACCATTTATAACTAATCATTCATAACTAGTAAGGTTCCATGACAGGATTTGGGAGCTGGCTGGTGGCCTAAAAGAAAGCCTGCTACAGCCTATGGCTCTGAAGATCACAGGACCTAAAGAGGAACATACCACTGTTGTTCGCTAAATGAACATGTTAAACTACTTGAGTACTTAGGTGTATTTCAACCTTAGCTAGAAAGGCTTCTTTCTGCAGACTGGTTAATAAATGACTACTGATGGCTCAGCCCTAAAGGGGACATCTCTACCCCACCCCACCAACCGGACACAGGGAACAAAGCACAGGGCAGAAGGGTGACTGGGGAGAAGTGCTGTGTAAGGCTGTCTTCTGGACACTGCGCTGTGCACTAGCTGCAGCAGGGTCATCTGCGCACAATCAAGCAGTAAGCAGTCAGCATCCCAGCAGGCAGACTTAACAGGACTAACTGGACTTAGTCAGTTACCAAAAACAAAAGTAGGAGATAGAGGTGGAAGAGGCACATGTTGGCAAGTACCTATTGTGTGGATGAGAAGGGGTAGATTGATCAAGACACATTTTGTGTGTATGTTTTGTTTTTCAAGATATGGTTTCTCTGTGTAGTCCTGGCTGTCCTGGAACTCACTCTATAGCCCAGCCTGGCCTCAAACCCTCGTATATCCTGCCTCTGCCCTGCCTCTGCCTCCCGAGCACAATTTTAATTTGCCAATTAAAATACTGGGGCTAAAACATTGATCTACCTAAAATAAAAACAGAAGTCTTACATCCCCAAGCAGAACCAAAAGAAAATATAACCATTTCTAAGTGGAAAAATATGTCAGAAACCTATAGGAAATGATGATTCCCCAAGGGGTGGAGGCACCTGCAGGGGCGGGGTGGCTGCCTAGAACCTCAGCAAAATACAAGAGCTATAGGAATCTCCAAACTTTGTTAGAGCCAGGTGGTGAACTCTGTAGCCAGCTAGCCTGCCAGATCTTTCACTGCGGTGCAATGCCACCAGAGCCTTGTACCAGCAATCTGGCTACAAAAACCCTGTGGTCAAAAAAAGCAACAGCACCCCATTAGCAGGAAATGTGGGTTCCTGTTTTGTGCATGGTGAGACACAGGGGGCCAAGGGAGGGTGTGTGTCTCAGAAATGGAGTTCCCAAGTGAGAAGCTGCTTCAGCAGAGCAGGAGAGAACCCACACGCCCCATCCATGGTGGTACACTGCAAGACGGCAGGGAGCTAGGTGGTAGCAGAGTCCCTGGGAGCCACCTAGAGTTTAAATGTGAGGCAGCTGACACAGCAACCAAGCCCATCAATCTCCCATGGGGCAGAGTGCCAGGGAAGATCCTGTTAGGCAAAGACCTGTAGATTCAAGAAAAGAACCCCAGCTGCTGCCACCCAGGCCAGACCTCTCACCCACTCTAATGCACAGGAGAGCACTGCTATGGGATCTGTCCACTCCAGCCCCACTGCAGTGATACCCAGGTCAGAGAGATACCCACAGCCCTTCCCAACATGTAGGTCAACACTAAGCATGAGTTTCAGCTCAGCAAAAACCTCTCACCCTTTATGACCGGGCTGTTTATGCTAACCACAACACCACAAGTGATGTCTAGTCCTCATTCAACAAGAATCAGCCCCATAGGGCCAGAGAGATGGCTCAGCAGTTAACAGCACTGGCTGCTCTTCCAGAGAGCTTAACTCCCAGCACCTACATGGCAGTTCACAACTGTCTGTTAGCTCCTGTTCCAGGGGATCCAACACCCTCACTCAGACATACATGCAGGCAAAACACCAATGTACATAAAATGCAAATTTAAAAAAAATCAAACTGTTAACTCTTTAGTCATTCTCTACCCACAGACCTACCTGTTTGTCTCTAGACTTGAGCCAAATCTCTCGGTCCCAGTCACAAACCCCTGAACATGCAACAGCTCAATCTTACTAATCTTGTGTGCATAGATAATACACACAGACACAGGTGTCCACGTGCCTGGGTGATGGGGGAAGAGTCTTCTGTTTTGTGTTAATTTCATTGGTTAAATAAAGAGACTGCCTTAGCCCTGATAGGACAGAAAATTAGGTAGGTGGAGTAGACAGAACAGAATGCTGGGAGAAAGAAGCCGAGTCAGACAGTCGCCATGATTCTCCCACTCCAGACAGACGCAGGTTAAGATCTTTCCTGGTAAGCCAGTTCGTGGTGCTACACAGATTAGAAATGGGTTAGATCAATATGTAAGAGCTAGCCAATAAGAGGTTAAAACTAATGGGCCAAGCAGTGTTTAAAAGAACACAGTTTCCGTGTAATTATTTTGGGTAAAGCTAACCGTGCGGGTGGCTGGGCGCCAGGAACGCAGCCCACTGCTCCTACTTCAACACCTGGGCATGTAGGGGCTGACAGTAAACATCAGGCATCCCCTCTCTACTTCTTTAAATCAGTTCATGCATGTCTACATGTGGAGCTCAGAACACAACTTTAGATGTTGGTCCTCACCTTCTACCTTGTTGAGAGATATAAGCTGGCCTAAGCTTAAAAGGTTCTAGGGATTCTCCTGCATGGTCCCCATCTCTTCAGTAGCACTGGCAGTACAGATACACACTTCTAGTACCTCCCTTTGAGTTCTAGGCATCTGACGGAACACAGGTCTCCACACTTGCACGGCCAGTGCCTTACCTACTGAGTTGCCTCCTCTGTCTCCACCATCAATCTCAAGAAAGGTTCTCTCACTGAAGCTGGCGCTTACTGAATGGTGGTTAGCCAAGAGTCTCCAAGATATACCATCTGTGCCCCACCCATCTGCTTCCCCTCACTAGCCAGATGGAATTAAAGGCTGCACCTTGCTTATGGTAGGTGGTGGAGGCCTGAACTCATGCTTGCACAGTGCTGAGCCCACTCTTCAGCTGCCTGGAGAAGAGATTAACTGAAGAGCCCTCTCACTGCTAGGAGTTGATGTGCGAGCTGACTCATCTAGTCATGGGGATCACTCCACACCCAGGTGCTGAGCCTCAGAGGCTTCTCTTAATGGCAGCACCCGTTAAAACTCTGGTGGCTGGAATATTTTGGAAAGGGGCATACATGAGACACAATCAACCTCTTTGGTGTTGCTTTGCACTTCAGACTGTACGGGATGAAAGAAGATGCAAAGAGGACATGCAGAGGCTCAGTCATGGCTTACAGGCCATGCTGCTCTTTTCTTCTTGTTTTTAAGACATGGTGGACAGGGCATCAAACCTTACCCTCCTCCACCAGGCTGGGCACTGAATGAACTGGAACCATCTTCCTCCTGTGCTTCATTAACTGAAACTGGTGTAAAGCTCAAAGGCACAAAATCACCACATATACTTCCTTTGGGGCACAGGGTTTGACCAAGTGGCCACCCAACCATAAAATCATTCACTCAACCCACAAGACAAAGGACCCTCCTGCCTCACAGCAGAACTGAACTGCCCTAGGAATACCTCCCCCTCAAGCAGGGCCTAGAACAGAGGAGGGCAGCTGAGCACACCTCCCACCACCTCCAGAGCACTCAAGACGACTGCTCGGCAGGCAGACATCTACCAAACCAACCTGACCCCAGCACCCACCTACTGACATAGTTACCAAATGTGGTCTAGCAAATGACAAGAACATGTAGCGATGGCCAAGGGATGCCATCTGGTGGTCCACTGGGTTTAGCCAGAGGAGGCTAACAAGGCTTCCAAAGAGCACTGGGATGATGAATTAGTGCTCCCTGTGCAGGACTGGGTGATGCCAACAATAGGGGTTCAGTATTACTATTTCTTGGCAAAAAATCTTAATAATCACTCAGCAACTGACTAACCCCAGTCACAGCATCTCTCTGAAGTCTGGCATTTAAGGACTCTCTTAGTTCCCAAGTGGGGCCTTCAGAGCTGAGCCCTGAGTGGTCTATGACACTTATCAGAGGTGGACTGCTCCTACAAGGGCCAAGCCTGGCCACCGTCACCAGTTCACCCCAACTCCAGGAACTGATTCAAGGGATCCAATGCTTCAGCAAGGTTAGCTCCCAGAGGGAGACAAGGGATGGGACGGGTCTGCCCTGGAAGAGCTTCTTAGGGACACACGAGTAGTGGACGGGAATGTGGGAGAGCCGTACACATGAGAATTGCCATTTATTCCCGAAGTTGCCAAAATCATCACCAAGGATTCACCAAGGGGTGCCAAGGGAACGAGGAGGCTCAAACACTGATTGGGGGTTGTCAGGAGTTTGGAGGAAGGTGGAATGGGTGGGGGAACCCAGGCTGTTCTTCCCCCATCTAATGCCACAGAAAAGATCCTCCTCTGGCCGGCTCCCCTCCCCATCCCCCATGTCCAGTTTTTCTCAGGAGGAGGTGGGTTGGGGACTTGGGAAGAGGGTGTAGTGTGAGTGGGCCCCAGGAGGGGGAAGGGCACTGGGGGGAGGGTCCCCCGTTTCACATGCACTCACAACACTGATCTCCCAGGGAACAGAAGTTAGGGAAGCCAGCTGAACCAGGCCTTCCTCCTACCCTGGATTATAGGAGGAAGGGATTAGTGTTGGGGGCTGGGGGACCCGGGGGCATCATAGGAGGCAGGCCAGGGCCTCCACCAAGAGGAGAAATGTAGGTGGGTGGCGCTCCAGGAACTGGGGGCACAGGACTGAGACGGAGCTGGTTCAGGGTAAGCGTTGCAGGGGGTGCTGGCTGGAAAGGATTGGTGACGGAGGGGCCAGTAGCCGGAGCTCCTGCAAAGAGAAGAAATGATAGACAAAGGAAGCAGGTAACAAGTGCTTGTCTGCCCAGATCTTGTGTCCTGGGATACAGCCCAAGAGAAGAGAAACATGCCTGCTCCATGAGACTTCTGCTCTGGAAGGACTGAAGGAAGGCTCAAGGATGCAGAGTCCCACATTCCACACTCACCGCTTGGCAGGAATGGGTTGGAAGCCTTGGATCCTGGTGGTGTGGGGCCTGGCCGGCTCACCAGCGAGTCCAGGTCCACGAGGGCTGCGTTGGGGCCTAGGAATGACTCCGGAGTCTTCCGTGTGGGAGGGGTGGGAGTCGGGGTTGCAGCAGGTGGAGGACTCCCCACAGCCTCAGCCAGAGACCCCCCAACCCCACTCATGTCGAATGCACCAGGGCTGCGGGCGGGCACCTCTCCTGCGAGCAACTCCAGTTCCCCTGGAAGAAGCCAGAACAGTGTTCAAAGGGACTGGCAGATCTACCCTAAGTTGCGGGGGATGGGGTGATTTGAGGTCTCAGGAAGGGACAAAGTTTCACAGTGGCAGGCTAAGCTGAGCCTGGACTCAACTATGATGATCTTACTGTCGCATACAGGTAGAGGGAATGACAGAATCAAGATGTCAGGATGATTCACAGTGACAGTTTCAGGAAGTACGGTCTCTAATGGTTGCCTAGGGGGCACCAACAATCTCAAAGGAGTACCTCCCCCAAGGGAATACTCCAGTTACAAAGCCCCTATGAAGTGTTACAGTGCAGAAACCTGGAGATATCCATGACCCTGGGACAGGTCAAGACAGTTATGGGAAGCAAGGCAGACTTTTTCCCTCTGGGAATTAACAAATGGAAACCCATTTCTATACTACAATCTGCATTTCAATGGAAGCTGGTTTAAATAAAGGAAATTCAGTCAAGCCTGGGGTGTATGCCTGTAATCCTAGCACTTGGAAGGCTTAGGTAGAAAGATCACACATTTAAGGCCAACCTGAGCTATAGAAAATACAGCAAGATTCTGGCCCCACCCCACCCCACCCTCCAAAAACACTGCAGAGTTGGGGATGTAGCTCAGTGGCAAGGCACTTACTTGCTTAGCATGAACAACAGGGGTTCAATACCAGTGTCACAAGAAAAGAAAAAGCGGTGTATGGGAAATACCTAGAATTGTAGGCACTGGGGCTGAGGCAGAAGGATCACAAGTTGAAGGATAACCTGGGTCACCTAGCAATGTATCATCTCAAAAGAAAGTGACCAGCAATAACCAACCCCTGAGAGAGGAGGCCCAGGCCCACACTTAGGTCAACCCACAGCTGCCAGGAAAGATGGCTGGCTGTACCAGTCTGCTCCAAGGTCTCAGAGACACCTGGTTAAACAGCAAAAGACAGCCAGGGGGAAAGCAGTGAGGAACACAAGGCAGGGGTCAACATGCTGATGCCACTTCTCCAATTCCTATCTCACCACCCCCACCCCTGCCTCAATGAATGACCCAGAGGCAGAAACAGGTCAGACAGGAGCATATGGACGGGATTTCCATAGTCATACATCTCTCTGGGAAGGGGGTGGCTGGATCTGACTCACTCTGTCTTGTGCATCCTACACCCTCAAGTACAGCAGGCACCACCCGGAGCAAGGCAGAAACAAGAAAGACAAGGGTCTGGGGGCTCTTTGGGAGTCAGGAGGAGGGTGACTCACCTGTGCTGCTCCCAGAAGTTGGCAGGGTAGTGCGGAGTCGGTCAAAGTCTGAGAACTCATCAGGCTCTGTGTCAAAGCCCCCGACTGCTATGGGGGCCAAGATGTTCCTGTTCAGCACCTTCCCGGAGTCTCTAGTTCAACCTCCTCCACCCTCAGGGCCCAGACAGATTCAGCACTCACACCCGGACTACCGCCCTAACCCAGCACAGGGCAGCCAGTACCTGCAGTGCCATTGCTGCTGGGCTTGGCAGGTGAACCTCCCCAGGGGTCTGAGAAAGCCGGGGCAGGTGCCCAGGGGTCAGAAGATGGGGGTCCACTGACAGGGGCCCCACCTAGATGAGGAAGGAGGCATATCAATGAGTAGTCCACCTCTCCTGCTTGGGCAGCTGCTGCTTCTCAGTCTGTGATGGCCCAAAATGACCCAAATGACTAGCCCCACCTTCAGGCCCTTCTGCCTACACACACATCTGCTTTCCAGTCAGGGTCAGGCCCTCTCATACCTGCTCTCAAAAGCACCCTCAACCCCTCCGTCCCCTTGTCCCTTTACAGTCTTCCTTACTCAACTTCATACAGCCAGATGCCCAAGCCTGCTCTCTCTGCCCTGGCCCGCACTGTGCCCAGGGCATCCCTTCCTAAAGGGGTAGCTGGCCCAAGGGGTTGCAAAACAGCAGATGGTGGTGCTCACCATCAGAGCTTCCCCATGGGTCAGGTGTGGGCCCCTCTCCAGCTGCAGGAGCTGGAGTCCCACCCCAAGGGTCAACAGAGGGCCCTGTAGGGGCTGCAGGCCTCCAGGGATCCCCAGAGGCTGGCGTGGGGGCTGGACCACCCCAAGGATCAGCAGCTGGAGGGACAGCAGGTCCCCCCCAAGGGTCTGAGGCAGAAGCAGCCGGAGGGATGGCAGTAGCCACAGATGCTGGGCCCCCCCAGGGGTCTGAGGCCTGTGGAGGGGCTGGGGTTGTGAAGACGTCAGCAAGATCCATGAGAGATGACTGTGGGAAAAGGAGAGAACCACAGATAGTCAGGAGGCCGCTACAGGTGGCTGCATCTCCTCTCCTCAACCCTAGGTCTGCCTTCCATCTATCCTCCCAATTCCCCAACCTGGAGACCCTACCCTGCACAACAACTATGGGGTCTTCTTAGTGAAGACAGAGGTCACCTTCCTCCCTGCAACCAGCAGAACTACAAGCCTTTCCTCACTCGCTGTGTGCCTTGGTTGGATTTTTAAACTGCTCTAGCCACCCCCCTCCCCCGCCATGCACGCCTTCCTTGAGCTCCCACCAAGTCACCCTGATCAAACTTCTGATACCATGTCACTGTCCTGCAGAGACTCCCAGCAGGGCTGCCTGCCTGTGCAGGTATCAGGTCTTCCCCAAGTGGCCACAATTACACTCAAAGAGTGCAAAGGGCAGAAGCAAAAACAAGTGAGACTTCCCTAGTCAGATGCAGGACCTCCTAGGTCTAAGGCCAGCCTGAGCAGACACTGCTGCCTATCAAGAAAGCCACACTGGACCTGGGGCTGGAGCAGGCCGAGTACTTGTCTAGGATGCAAAGTCCTGGGTTCAATCCCCAGCCATGCATAAAATCATGCATAGTAGCACGTGCATATAAATCCCAGCACTCAAGAGAGAGGAAGGATCAGAAATCCAAGGTCAGCCTGGGCCACATGAGCCACTGACTCAAAAAAAAAAAAAAGCCCTAAAAAAAGAAAAAGTCTTACTGGCTAATCACATGGAAACAATCTGGAAGCAGGTTAGGCACACACGGTAACAGAGTTAAAGCTACTCAGGAGTAGCTACAATGCTAACACGGCTGCTGCTACCACAGGCTCAGCTCCGAGTGCAGCCAGTCCTGACAGATCACACTAACCCTGTCTACATGCAGAACCATGAGGAAACACCTGCGCATGACCAGAAGTAAGCATGATCTAGGAAGTCTACCACAGCTGTGAGTGAGCACAGGAGGGGCTGACCTTGGTCAAGGGAGGCTCAGGCAGGGACTGTCAACCCCTAGTGTCTAATAGAGACAGAGTGTTTGGATGGCATATAGCAAAACAGTCTGAGCCCCATGTCCTGCCTCAGCTGGTCAGGCTGTTGTTACGGCTTTAGGCCCTCTTTCCTTCAGATGTTTTGGCCACAAGGGAGGCAGGGCAGAGAGTGTCTCTGACTTAGCACTTACTTTATAAGACAATCCCCTCTGACCACAGGCAGCAGGGCAGGAGGTAGTGAACCCAAAGGGCAGAGCACACAAGCACTCACCTCCTCTTTGCCCCCAGTCTCCCTCTTGCTCTCTTCTATTGCCATCTGCAGCCTCAGGTCATCCCCACGGCGGATCCGTTCTTCCTATGGGAGACAGAAGCAGCCACACAAGGTAGGGTTCAGAACATGAGCCATGGGAGGGCAGCTGGCCCAGCCTGGAAATCCCCATCCCAACCACCCTCTCCTCCACTCTGAAAACAAAAATGGAAAAAATAAAATGGGATGTGGACAATGTATGGAATGTCGATGGGAATGGGACAACTGGGTCAAAGGTGGGGCAGGAGGCAGAAGAGCTGATGTGATCTAGAGAGGGAAGGGGCTTGTGTATGGCACTACCAAAGGGGTAGCCAAACCTGGTTAGGAAAGCAGCTTAGGGACACACTGGGACCCAGGAAAAGCAGGTGACCCTCTCATCCTGGCTTCCTGCTGAGGTGCAGGACTTAGTGATGCTTGTAACCCGAGGTAGCTGCAGCAGATGTACCTCGAGATAGCCAGGGTTCCCACCCTGGCTTGTTTGGAGCAAGGTTTCTATAGCTAAAGTTGCTGAGATAGGGCTGGAAGTGAACACACTGTATTCAGGGGAGGCACTTCAGGGACACGGGGTAAGGACCCACGGAGCTGAGCAAGGTGGAGGGAAAGTCCTGGGAGGGGTAGGGAGGCCACTCTGACCTTATCGTGCTCCTCTCGGCTCAAACTAAGGGCCAGCTGGAGCTGGACGTCATCCTCGGGACCGCAGGACGGGGGCTGGCGGAGAGAAAGTATAAGGGGCAGGGCAGGGGAAGCCAGAGCCAGAGGACCAGGCAGAGAGGCAGGCCAGTAAAGGGACAGCAGGCCAGGGCTGAGCAAGATCAAGAAAGAAAAGGACAGTGATTCTCCCAAATTGTTGACAATGGGCAGAGAAAGCAGCTGTGCACCTGACTGCCAAAGCACAGGACAGCCTCGTGGGAGCAAGGAGCTAGAGATGGAGGAACAGGAAGCACCAGAAAAGAGACAGAGCAGGGACAGGGAGAGGGAGAGCAGGTGGAGAGTGAGGCGGGCGAGGCATGAGGACAAGATGGCAGAACAGAAGTCGGCCCCTCTCCCTCTGCTGCGCCCCATACCTGGTCAGCTTCCTCCTTGCTCATGGCCAGGGCCAGCTGGAGCTGCAGCTCCTCCTCCCCACTGCTTTGTGGCCAGGCCTGCTCTGCCTCAGGGGGTGGCCCAGAGCCCACAGCTGCTGAGGAGGCTACAGAGAGAAAGACATTAAGACACAGATGGACGAGAGACCAAAAGTTGGGAACCCACAAACATGGGGCTGCAGCCCAGACCCCAGAACAGTGCCCCCTTCCCAGGTCTTTGAGGCCCAAACTGGGAGGGAAATGAGTGGAACCAGAGTCCGGGGAAGGACAGAGGGTAGCCCCACCCTCAGAACAGCAAGTGGCAGATAAGAAAGATCAGGGTGCTGAAGGACAGCCGGGTTTGATCAAACATCAGGGCCCAGGCCTCCAGGGGGATCCTTCCTAGTTTCCCAGGCTAGAACTCCCAAGAGAGCAGACAAGGGCTTCCTTTCTAGGCAGAACTGCAGCCCTGGCAGGAACAGCTGGAACTTCAGAGGGAAGACAACATCTGTCTAGACTACAGAGCCCAATGAAGGGAACAAGAACCCCTGGTGTCAGGAAGAGGAGGAAACGGTAGGGACAGGCCACATTAAAGTCAAGAGTGGCTCCAGGGCCAGCAGAAGGTGGGAAAGGTCAATGCTGTGCTCCCAAGAAGACAACCGAGACCCCAGTCCCTACAATCAGCATCTTTCATCACTCCTGTCCCACCACTGTGCACCGGCACTGTCTGGAAGCTCCATGGTGGCTCCTGATTCTCTGACAAGAGGGCAGGCTCACTAACCCTGCTCCAGCAGTGGTTCAGAGCAAATCCACATACCACTGAAAGCTGTCTGCTCCTGTCCCCAAAGCACTTTCACCCTAGGACAGATCCTGCGTGCCACTCAGGAGGTGGGGTGCTGGCAAGCCATACCCCACTGTCAAACCTTTACTGTGCAAATACCTTAAGGCTCCCTCCCACCTGCCTAGAATTGAATGTACTGCCCCTCAAGGCCCCACTTCAAGGAAATGGGCATCAACTAACAACACAAGAGCTTCCCACACCAACTACCCAGCTCTAGGCTGCAACCCTTCCCAACTCCCATACAGCCCTCTTTCCTCTCAAAGCTCTGGGAAATGGGTCAGCAGACTATGGCCCATGGCCAAAGTCAGCTCTTTAAATGGTTGAGAAAGAAAATGGAACAGCATGTTAAGACATACAAAAGTTGTTAAGAAATTCCAACTTAAACTGGGGTGACAGCACACACCTTTAATCCCAGTACTTGGGAGGCAGAGGCAAGCAGATTTTGAGTTTGAGTCTAGCCTAGTCTACAGAGCAAGTTCTAGGACAGCCAGGGATACACAGGAAACTCTCAAAAACAAAAACAAAAAAAGCCAATCCCAATTTCAGAGTCTATGATGGGAATGTAGGGAGTGTGACTGGCTCCTCCTCTGTGTGTGGACCAGCTGAAATGTATACCTCAGGCTCCTTAGTCAGCAAAGCACAAAGTGCTCAAGCATCTGGCTCCTCAGGAGCTTGGCCATGTCTAACAGCTAAGAAACCCTCCTCGTAGAGACTAGGAAGACAGCTCAGTTAAAAGTACTTGCTGAACAAGTATGAGGACCAGAGTTCAGATCTCCAGGATGCACCAAAATGCTAGGTAGACTTAACGGTTCACTAGTAATCCCAGCCTAGGAAGACAGACAGGGGCTCTCCACAGCAAGCTGGTTCACAAGACGAACTAGCATGTTAGTGAGCTCTGGGTTTGACTGAGACCATGCATCAAAAAGAACAAGGAATAGAGGGATGAATGCCAGGGCCTCCACACACGTGAAGGTAAGTACAACCCCCAACACACACATATGTATGCATACCGCACACCTTCCATGAAGCCAATCAGGCTTGCTACAAACAAGTCTCCCAGCCCAGCCCAGGCCTAATCAGAACCTGCTCTCCTCACCCTCCACTCTCTACCCAGGGGCACAGGCTCCTTCCCTCCGCTGTATTAGGGAATAGTACAGTGCCTGTACTCTCTACATGAGCACACCCCAGCGTCAGTGTCCCCACATCTGAGTGGGAGATAACACTGACCCCAACGTGATGCACCAGACAGAAGTCCTCCAGCTAGAACCAAGGTCACAGGATCATGACTCCATCTGCCCTCACCTCCAGGGTAGCACTGTCTCCCCATCCCACAACCACATGCAAATCAGTTTTACAACAGCCTTCTACAGACTCCCTAATGCTCATCCCACTTTCCCAACCTTGGCCCCTTAGCATGAGAAAATGAAACCCACACCTGTCACTGACCATGTCCCTAGACAGACCATAGCCTTATGACATGGGACACACTATATCTCCTTATGCCACTTCCATTTCTTTTTAAATATTTGTCATCATCCACTAAACTTGAACACAGCATTCTAAGATCTCAAAAAGTCAACTCCCAGGCCTTGCCATGACCTTGCCATCCCCCTCACCTGTGATGCTGACTTCCTCTCTGTGCCATTCAGGGTCTTTGCATTACCCTTTAGCTACAAGGACAATCTACATAAGACCTGACTGGCGGCTCAATCAGGCCTGAGCACGAGTATCCCCATTAGGGGCTGACCTAACCCTGTACCTGGGGAGCCCTGAGCCCCAAGCAACCTGACAAGATGTGGATGTACCTGCCTGAACACTCCAAAGACCAAGGCAAAGGTCAGGGACTCTGTTGGCTGCCCTCACTATCTGGACACACCTGGGTCCAAAGGAGACATTCAGCAAAATTGCAGGCAAGCTGAATGAAATTTCTAGACCATCCCACAAGGGAGGAAAAGGGTGGATCTGTTGAAATGGGCCCACAGGAACAGAGTGATGTGGGAGTGTCATATATCAATCTGTTGATTTCATTGGTTAAACAATAAAGAAACTGCTTGGTCCTGATAGGTTAAAACATAGGTGGGAGGAGTAAACAGAACAGAATGCTGGGAGGAAGAGGAAGTGAGCTCAGAGACACCATGCTCCCCTCTCCGGGGTAGACTCAACAGCTCTGCTCTCTGGAGCAGAGACACCATGCTCCCCTCTTCTGGGCAGACGGACGCAAAGAAGCAAGCAGCCAGGTCAGACATGCTGAATCTTTCCTGGTAAAACCGGAGCTACACAGTTTATTAGAGATGGGTTGATCGGGATATCAGCATTAGCCAGTAAGGGCTAGAGCTAATGGGCCAAGCAGAATGGGCCAAGCAGTGTTTAAAAGAATATAGAGTCCGTGTAATTATTTCAGGGTATAAGCTAGCCAGGCGGCCGGGATGCTGGGGACACAGCCCCGCCGCTCATATTACTACAGAATGGCGCCCAACGTGGGGCAACAATTTCTTGGGTCTACTCTGCTTGCTAAAAGCAAGCAAGCGCTCTCATCTAAGAGAGGCTTCCTGACTCAGCTTCAGCTGCAAAACCCTGCAGCTCTTAAGAGGTCCT
>NW_004949145.1:1729306-1732605 GCF_000317375.1 Microtus ochrogaster
CTAGCCAGGCGGCCGGGGTGCTGGGGATGCAGCCCCGCCGCTCATACTACTACAACAGAGGACAGATCCAAGCTGTCAGGGACTTTCAGGAGTGGGAGAGAAACCTCACCCGTGGCAGTCTGTGCTAGTTTCTCCTTGGTCTTGAGCGCGTGGGCGCGCTCCTCCCGAAGCCGATCCTCATCACGCAGCAAAGCCACCAGCTGCTTGGCCTTCTCCCGCACATTCACACCCTGGTCCTTGCCATCACGGTCCACATACTGGAAGTCCTTCAGCGTCTGCACAGCATACATGTTCTCTTTGCACTGTTGTGATACACGCTCAGAGCCAGTCTTGATGAGGTACTCCATCAACGTCATGGCCTGCAAGGTGCAGGTACACCAGTCACTGACACTGAACTGCACTGGAAAAGGGACTCAGCTCAGGAAGCATTGGGGCCCTGGGGCAACTGCCCACACTCAGGTCTCACAACCCACTATCTGTCCATACAGTCGAGTGTGGAATAGACCTAAAAAGAAGTGGGGAGAGAGGCTACCATGAGCAACAACGCATTGTGCTCCGTGAAAGGCCAGGCACAAAGGCCACACAATGTGTGGTCGCATGGGTAAGAAGTGTCCAGAAGAGACTAATTCAGACAGAGGTGATCATGGGTGCCAGGAGATGAGCACAGGTGGGGCATACTCAATGGGGTCAAAGAAAACGTTGCTCTACCAGCTCGAGATGTGGCTGCCAGCACTAAGTACACCAGATGCCACTGAACTGATCACTCCAAAAGGCCGACTGCTGTGCATGGGCTCTAGGCAGTAAACACAACACAGAAGACAGGATGGCAGCCACCAATGCAGTCAACCTGGGCATCACCAAGGACCACAAAACGTGCCCTGCATACTGAGGACAAAATCTGAAGCAACAGAGCCAAACCAAACTAAAGTGCAGGAAGTCTTAAGGATGAAGAGATGGGCTGCTCCTAAAGGAATGAGAAGTCACAGGAGCCTTCTAGTCCTAGGCTCACTCAGGAAGGATAAACGCCCCAGCCAGACATAACACCAGGAATACAGACTGAAGAAAAGCACTGCGCAGTTGCACCCTTGGATATCTTTCCTACTTTGTGATATGCAGACAAATTCCCTTTTCAGCAAAATGAAATTAAGTACTGCAGAAAAAAACAGTAATAATAACCCAGGGGCTGGAGAAATGGTGCTAGTGGTTAAGAGCATTTGTTGCTCTTACAAAGGACCCCAGTTCAATTCCCCATTCCCAGCACTCATGAGGTAACTCACAACCATATACATTCCAGTCTCTTCTGACCTCTGCAGGTACTAGGCACATAAGTGGTCCACACATACATAGATACACATAAAGTAAAATTTAAAAAATCTTAAACCACCGAAGCAAATCCAATCCAAGGAAAGATCTGACTCAAGGCCTGTTTGCAGAGCAATGTCATGAGCTTGGTCCTTATAAGACTCTGAAAAAGGAGGAGAAAAGCACACCTTCGGCTTTACAGGTGACTCCAGAGACTTCATGGAGCCTCCAAAATTCAGGTGTAGAATAGAATGGGAAGAAATGTAACAGAGGAGGCAGCCACAGGAGCTGAGCACTATCTAAATGATGAAAACTGCCAGCAAACAATGCTGTAACTCAAAGTTCTTAATTCAACTTAAAGTTCTGTAATAGGGGGGAGGGGGGGACAGGCAGACAGACATAGTGATCTGCTATGTAGACCACACTGGCCTCAAACTCACAGTAGGGCCTCAACCCCCTGAGAACTGGGATTACAGGTATATGCCACCACTCAGCTGTGGAAAAGCTCTCTGGAGAGTATTTACATCTGATTAGTCCCTGACTGGCTCTGGTGGTAGTGTTTACTCTCAGAGGATAAAGATTTCTATGCATGGTTACACCCCAAGGGGAAAGCCAGAGAGGTAGCAGGCCTGGGGCCCTTGTGGTTTGGAATTCAGAATCTTCCTGCTTAGGCCCAGAAAGTCACTGCACCAGGGCACACCTATGAATTTTGTCAGAGAGGAGTTCTGCCAACAGCCACACGGTGGGACAGGAGCTTGGAAGAGGAGCATAGTATATGAATGACTTAACTTCAGTGCACATAGCCCTCTGGGCCATATGGTCCTGAGAAACCTTCAAACTTGTAGCTCTCTGGACTTTGGAATGGCAGCTAAAGACTATAAAGCAGGAAACCTCCTGAATCCCCAGGCACACGCGTGTGCAACACACACAAAAACTGCAGCAAATGCACAGGGGCTCCCAACAAGACAGAGTATCGGCAACACAGTGTCTACACACAGCAACACAGAGAAGCAGAGATTACCACCTCAGCCCGGGAGCAAAGGAAGAGACCCCAAAGAGCACACACCAGTGGTCCTTCACAGACATTCACAGTGCCCCTGGGAGGGATGTCACGAGGAGCCTCCTAGGGAACTGAGCAGGTCCTCCAGAGCTGTGCACATTCACCCAAGCTCATTGGATTATGTACTCATAATTTAGCGGAGCTGCAACACCTCAGTGAAGAGCCTGAAGAGCCTGGAATTTTTTTAATCTGGGCAACTGGATGATCCCAAACAGATAACCCATGGAGCTTTTAAGTTTTCAGTTAGTTCCACCAGGAAAAGTATTCCTATATTACAATGCACATTTAAAGAAGGGTCAGCGCCTTTCTCTATAAAAGTACTGGAGATAAATGCTTCCGTTATCACATCACACAGTCTCTGTCCAACTATTCCACAGTGGTGGCTGCAGGGGCCTGGCTGTGTTCCAATAAAACTTTATTTACAAAGCTGGTAGTACACAGGATTGACACACAGCCTGCACTCCGTTGACTCCTAGTTAGGAGAAGATAAAGACTAGGGAAAGTAAGTCTGAGAACATAGGACAAAGGGGTGGATTAGTTCTCCACTCCCAAGCTCCCAGGCCCCTAAAGTACATATTCTTTCTCCACAAGGGTGACTAGACCCACACAGTGTCACCAGGAAGGTCTGTACAAGTAGGAGCCTCAGCACAGCATAAGGAACCAGAAATTCAAGGCAAGCAGGACACCAACATAGCCATATGGGATAGCCACTTGCAAGTACTCAAAGCCATGCTCAGCACCCCAGGAGCACTGCCAAGGGGACCACACAATCCACACAGAATTAACTGTTGTCTGGACCATAGAATAAGCTATAAAAACCACATTGTCAAAACCCAGAGGACTGTGCCTAGAAAGGGGAGATTTTTCTGTACACGAAATCATATTTTCGTAAATCTATCTTTAAAGAACCCTTTAATGCCAACACTCAGGAGACAGA
>NW_004949145.1:1732744-1757608 GCF_000317375.1 Microtus ochrogaster
TGGTTCATCATCAGTCCCTATGAGCAGCCTGGCAGCCTCTTCCAGAAGTCTTTTCTGACTGCTGGAGGCAACAGTGTCCTTTCCTAGTCCCTCCAACTACAACAGGCCACCTCTACTTGCCTAAGGGCTGCAGTCACAGTGAGGCCAGAAGCAGAAATGAACATGGGACTCAAGACTCAAGCACTCCTGGACTCCTACTACTTCAGGAAGCAGCCTCGGCTCACCTGACTGCAGAAGTCCCTGCACTCGCCTGCATATCCCACCTCCAGACACCGCAACAGCACACTCTAGAACTCCCTGGTCTATCTAAGGTACCTCACTGTTCTGGGCCGTAGCAGTACAGTCTCAGCCACTGAGCAGGAAGAATCTGCACTCCAGGGCCACTCCATCCCCATTAAAGCTCTCCTTCTCACCCTAGCAAAGGCTTGCTTGTGACGCTGGGCTTTCCCAGTTCCCAGCAGAGTACATGCCACCTAGTTTTTCACTATAAGCCCAGTAAGGAACTGTATCAATGATTAAATCAAGCAATGGCCAATCTCAGTGTGTCATGATGGGCATGAAACATCTCAAGTCTCTGCTTCAATAAGTAGATGGTACTATGTCTCCTCATCCTGAAGCCAAGAAAACCATCCTACCTTGCCAGGAAGCCTCTCAGATAGTCTAAGACATGTAGACTTTAAACCAGGGTCATGGAGTGGGCCCTCCAAAGCAACGAGACTCAGGTACTAATGCTCACCATCTTGGGAGCCAACTCAGAAGAGCAGTGACTCCTTGCCATGGAGGGCAAGCCAACAATTGCCCTGAGGCCCCATGATTAACACTGTAATTCAGGCAGCTGGTCCCAGGCCATTTCCTTAGCTCCTAAAGAAAAATCAAGGTGTGGGAGGCAGTAGCAAGCTCCCCCACTCCCTAAAACCCACTTGCTCAGTATTTCTCTTGATGCATTTCGTTCTAAAGAAAGCCTGAAATCTGGATATCTGACTCCACATGCACAAAATAGACCATATTTACCAAACCTACATACTCACGTGCCCTCTGACCCAGCAACTCCAGCACCAGAGAAAAGAAAGCACATCAGGATATTAACAGCAGTTTTGCTTAAAAAAGCAAAACATCACCACAACCTGGAAGCATAAGCCTGTAATTCCAGCTATCTGAAAGACTGAGGAAGTTCACAAGTTCAAGTAAGTCAAAGGCCAGCCAAGGCAATTCAGGAAAACTTTATCTTAGAATAACAAGTAAAAACTAGTTGAATATGTAAATAAATGATAAAGGATTTGAATAATGTACATGAAGTCCTAGATTTAAAACCCAGTATCACAAACAACAAAAACACACACCAGTCTCCATCACCCCAAAGTTCCCCCTGTGCTCTACTTTATCATCCTACTACATACAAGGCTTGACAAGCCCATCAAGTGCTCCTAAGGCTCTGACTGTCACAGCAGGTTAATAAATACCAGCGAGCCTGACGGTCACACAACCTTACAGGGAAGGCACCTGAAAGCCCAGGTGCTGTGCCAACGTGCCCATAGCCCATGGCCATCTGAGTAGAAGCACACACCTCAAAGTGTGAACAAAGATGGCTTTCAGAAGCTGGGAACAAACTCAAACACAAACAAAACAAAAACGGAAGGATCAAGAGTTCACACTCAGCCTGAGTTCTGTAAGACCCTATCTCAAAATAACTAAATAAATGAATAAATACATATGTCTGTGTAGTAACACATGCCTGCAATCCCAGAACTTATCAGAAGGCTGAAGGATCATAGAAAATCCTAGGCCAGCCTGAGCTACACAGAAAGGTCAAAAGAAAGTGTAGAGAAAACTCTGCCTGTCCAGACTGTAAGTTCTTTCACTAGTCTCTTGCTGACACAGCTAACAGTATATTACATACCATTTGCATTATACTAGGTGCCGCAAGCAATGTAGACACCTGAAAGATGCTGCCTGGTTGCTCACAAATAACGCACCATTTTACAGAAGACACTTGGCCATTATCAAACTCTGGTCAAGTGGGAAGCTAGGCCCCAGGGATACTGAGGAGGACTCTGTCTGCTGCCAAGAGATTTAACATAAAGAACAGTCTTTAACAGCTTATCCCCCAGAAGTGGGGGTGGGGAGGGGGCACTAGGCAAGCCACACCCTGCTGTGCGGCTGTGTGCCCCAAGGTAACCACACCCAGGTGCTTACCTTGTAGACGTGCCTCCAGTTCTTGCCGTGGTCATTGAGCCGCTTCCAGATCATGCTCATGATCTCGGAGAAGGCCACAACATTGTAGGTGAGGTCAGCAATTTCTGACATGAGGGAGCTGGATGGGCCCCAGGGATCATTGCTTGTGGCTTCCCGGACCTTGATCTCAGCCTCTGAGTAGTTGTGGACGATATTCTTCATCTGACGCCGAAGCGATGAGGTCGACATTTTGCCCAGTAGTGTTGGTGTCAAGGGGCAAAAGGCCCCTGGGGCATGGAGAGATGAAGCGGCGACTCACAGAGGGAGACCGCAATGGGTGCTGGTAGATCACCACATCTGAGGGGGGAAGAGAATCTTTGGAAACACAAAGGAGACCTGGGCTAACCAGCACCCAAGCTGTCCCTGAGCCTCCCACTCTAGAGAGGAAGGCAAGAGGCTAAGCTGCTGAGCAGATTTAGAATCTCCCTGTTAACCTCTATCTTATAGTTAGCCCATCCTTCTTTCGGTTCCTCAAACAAGCCTAGCTTCTTCCTGCCTGGGGCCCCAAATCAGCTGAGGCAGAACAGCAGGGGAAGGTCAGACACCCTGAGCCCATGCCCCAAGTTTAGCTGAACAGGGCAGGTCTCAAACTGTGGACCGCCGTTTTCTCCTATACAAAATGATGTTCTGGGTGATAAAGGTCCTACTAACAGGTTTCAGTAAAGACTGGCCAGCTCTCAGGGACCTGTCCTGCTCACAAATTCTCCTCCTTCCTCACAGCCCAGGGCTCTGCTGAAACTCCCCAGAGGAAACTCAAGTACCATTATCACTATTCCCAACTGCATTCTTATGAGTGGATTCCTGTGATTTTAAACCTCTCGGTCTGCTTCTGAAACTATGGTGACCCTTAGTTGGTAGTAATGCTAATGTGTTTGTATATGGTTTTTCCCTACAAAGAAGCTGGCCAAGGAAAAAACATTCAATAAACAGTACAGGAAGGAAATGGAGAAAGAGGGAAGCAAAGCCCTCTAGGACAGGAGTCATGACCAACCGAAGAGGTCAGTTATGGAATTAAAGAACTGGTAGGGAGCCGGGCGGTGGTGGCGCACACCTTTTATCCCAGCACTCGGGAGGCAAAGGCAGGCGGATCTCTGTGAGTTCGAGACCAGCCTGGTCTACAGAGCTAGTTCCAGGACAGGCTCCAAAACCACAGAGAAACCCTGTCTCGAAAAACCAAAAAAAAAAAAAAACCCAAAAAACTGGTAGGGAACTAGGGGAGGTGTCCCAGGGCAGTGGGAGGCAGGAGAAAGCCTAGGGACTAGATGTCCCAAGGGCAGGGAGGGAAGCGCAAGGCTCGAGGGAGGAGAGATAAGGAATTCAGGAGGCCCCAGTAATGGGTACTGAGTGTGCCAGGAGGGGCACATTATCTCATTTGACACTGAATGCAGACAGTGGCCTCAGGAAAGTTAAATAACTTGGACAAGGCTAGATAATAAATGCCAAAGAATACTCAACTATGAAACAACCCATTTTACCTCTATAAATTCATACTTTGGGGGGGGGGCATCAACACAGTATCTCTTTACACAGCCCTGGCTGTCCTGGAACTCACAGAGATCAGTCTGATCCACCTGCCCCTCCCTCCCAAGCGCTGGCATTAAAGGTGTGTGCCATTAGAAGATTGTGTGTCCTATGCTGTTCCGTGCCCAACTGCTGAGAAGGATGGAGGACAGGAACCGAGCAAATGAGGGTGATGCTAACAAGCACCTCCACAACCCTACATCCTTCTAGGCACCCATTAAGTGCTTTACACCATCAACTTAATCATTACAAATCCATGACTCACAGCCACGTTACACAGGCGGGAACATGGCGCATTAAGGCCTTGCCCAGGGACACACACCTCACAACAGGAGCAGCCTGGGTCCAGAGTAGGCTCCGATCAGTCTAGGCCTCTCCAACAAGCCATGGAGGGAGATTTACTGAGCCCTACCATGATCCAACCTGAAGGAAGACACGGGTGAATGGGAGAGGCTGCTCTCTACCTTGAACTCAGGCCAGAGAGCAGAGCACCTGCAAACAGGCCTAACTAGGCAAAAAAAGAGGGGGGGGAGGGGAGGAGAGGGGGGAGGGGAGAAAAGGGGGGAGGGGGGGGGGGGGGGGGAGGGGAGGAAAGGGGGGAGGGGAGGAAAGGGGGGAGGGGAGAAAAGGGGGGAGGTGGCTGGGTCCCCAGACAGGCCCACACAGACAACAATAAAACAAACATGAGACAAACTCGGAAGAGAGAGTGACAAGCAAGGAGGCACACAGAAATTCAGGCAAAAAGAAAGTAACAGCAAGGCAGGAGAGCAGAAAGACAAGGACCCTGAAACAAAACACACACACAAGACACAGGGTTCGAGACTAAGACAAAATAAATAATATGTGCCCAAGATATAATTAAAAATAACACAAAATTTACAAAACCCAGCCACATAAGCAACCAGCAAAACAAGCCTGTGACTCAATTCACTCAACTAGGTTAACAAATGGAGGGATGCTACCTGGCAGGCTTGCAGATTAAGATGGGTTTATAAAGGGCCTTGTTCCGTGCCTCACAAATAGTCAGTGCTTGGTACCCCTGCCTATTATCAGAAAAAAAAAAAAAACATTTCCAAAAAGGTGGCATCTGAAGGTGCACTATCCTAACACCAACCTACTTTAAGCATGTTGGGGGAGTGCATATTAGATCTCACAGATGCTGCTGAGAATGAGACAGTTTTCCACATTTAATTAATTTAGAAATGTTTATTAAACTGTGCAAACAATACAACGAAATTCTCCCAAAGGGAATTCAAATAACACTAAGCAAAACAAGATCTATAATAATAACCAGAGCGCTTAGTAATCAAACACTTAACTCCTGGCCAGACACTGTTAGTCACCTTACCAGCACCACCTCAAAGAATGCGCAGAGACCCTGGGGTGCAAGAACTCTGAACGCTTCCATTGACAAGATTAGGAAACTGAGGTCTGTAGACCGCGACAAGCAGCAGGAGGTCTGGATTCCACGGTCAGAGCTCCTACCACACCAACAGAGACTCAAAGACCTGGAGAAGGAGGCGCATCCTCAACCAAAGCAAACGGTTCCTGGAAAGGAACTCAGGGCTGGGGACGGTAGCAACAGAGACAAAAATGAAACATGAAGAGAAATATGCACCAGAGGGAGACAGGTGTGGGGAAGGAAATGAAGACACAGAAACCCAGAAAAGACAGGAAGGGTAACCTGACAGGAACACGGAGCGATCCAGGACACAAACACACGGCACTCGGATCGCCAAACCCTTTTGTATAAACACCGAAACACAGAGGCAGGGCAACACAAGCAACAGGGCCGTGCGAATAAGGAACACTGACAACCACAGAAAAGACACACACCGGCAGGCAAACCCGACCCGGGCACAGCAGTAAAAAAGCAGCCACAAGCCATCAGCGGCTGGAACACCGGCTCCGAGGCTGACTGGACCCGCGCGTGCCACAGCCCAGGCCGGGAAACCGGACTCGCCGCGATGTAGACCAGCATTGCGCCCCTCTCTCACCTCGGCCCGCTCACACCGTGCTCCCGGGGGTCATGACGGTCAGCCCCCTGCCCCCGCTCGGCCTCGGTGTCACGGGGCGCGCGCCGGGCTGCGGGAGGCAGAGGTGCGCACGGGCGCACGCACAGACGCAAGGACGCACGGAGGGCCGCACGGCGACGGCCCCGCCGCCCCGGCGCCCGGGAGGGGCGCTGAGAGCCGGGCGGGGGGGAGGGGGAGGGGAGCCGCCGAGCGGACGGGAAGCAACCGAAGGTGGCGACGGACCGGAAGCGGAAATGACCCCAAGCGCCCCGCCCTCTGCACCTCACCCGGCGGCCTCTACTTCCGCGACCAAACCCTCTCTGGCATCATTTCCGGCGCACCGGACTGCGTCGGTGTCCTTACGTCACTTCCGCATCAACACATTTCGCTGCAGAGTCGCGCAAACCATCCAAGCTACCACCTGAGCCCTACACGATGGCTCACAAGAGGCCCTCAAGCCTGCCTCCCTCCCTAGGAGCCACCCTCCACACCCACGACCAAATAGAAGAGCAGACACACTGGACACAGAAGGGGCTCCATAAAGTAAAATACAACAAAATGTTTAATGAGCAAATTCTTATTAGCAAATATGAAACTGCCACAGAGAGGAAGAGCGGGACAGAGATAACGGGTTGGGGGGTCAGGGAAAGGCTAAAGAATCAACTACTTAAGAAACCAGGGTGGAGAACTGGAAGGACCAAAAGCCAAAGGACGGGAGCTGTGGTCCTGCAAAGGGAGAGGGCAGGGCACTGAGGGCCAGACAACAAAATTCAAAATAGTTTGGCCATAAAATATAAACACGCTATGTTCCTACCATGGGGAAAAGGCCGAGGAAAAGGGTGTAAGGGATAAGAAGAGGCTGTTTGGAACGGGGCTGTGGGGGTCCTACCAGCCCTGCTGTGCACACAGTCCCCATCCCTGCCTCTTCCCTCTGTGTCTGTGTGGGTGCATGTGTCTATGTGGGCCTGTGTGCACTTGCCCAGTCCCCTTCCTGCCCTAGCCCCCCCACCCCCCACCCCCCGTAATTGCTGCCATTCCAGTTGCTGCCGGCTGTCATTCGGCTGTCACTCCTCTGCCCATCATCTTCAGAGGGGAGAAAGGAGGGGGGGACAGGTGGGGGTAAAGTCCCCAGCCAGCCCTGCCCCCACCCTCCCCCAGCCACCTCTACCAGAAGTCCCGGCGGTGGTAAGAGTCAGGGTCACAGTATTTTGTGACCACCACTCTGTTGGCGAACTTGCGGCCGGTTAGGCCCTGCATGGCTTTCTGGCAGTCAAACACAGAGGTGAACTCCACAAAGATCTGTAGGAACAAGAGACAGATCTGTGAACAATGCTGGCTCCCAGCAACTAGTCGGCATATTTAAATCCAGAATGAGCACAGGAAATGAGACCATGCTCACCACAGACTGTGAAAAGACTTTCAGTTCAGTTTAAGGATGTTCATCCAAACATTCTCCAAAACCCAAGGCATCAAAGAACAGAGACATCACAGGAATGGAGAACAGGCAGACCTGAGTACAATGGCCAGAGGCAAGATCCCAGAGAAGAGGGGACACTTCTCTAGCAGACATTCCACAGCCATGCTCTCCCCAAAGACAGTGAATAAGGAAAGGTCAAAAATTAGGATTCAAGCCCATGAATTAAAGCACTTGAACCTTCATCTACTCAAGCCACTGATCTGGTACTACCTGCTTACAGAGTGAATACAGTGAAGTACTCTATCGTCCTACTTCAACAAACAATCAGTTTGACTTTAATAGGAAGTGGGGTGGGGAGATGAGATAAAGCTGATAGGACAAACTCGGTGGGGCCAAAAGCTTGCTATATATACACAACTCGGCCAATTCTGGAAGGGCCTAACTCCTCTCCTGAAAGCTGTCCCATGTTTGCACAAATACAAAAATAAGTGAGTTAAAAATCTGTTTAAAGCTGGAGAGATGGTTCAAGAGGTCCTGAGTTCAATTCCCAGCAACCACATGGTGGCTCACCAACCATCTATGAGATCTGATGTCCTCTTCTGACATACAGGCAAACATGCAGACAGAACAGTGTATATATAATAAATAAATCTTTTTAAAAGAAGAAACAAACAAACAGCAACCAAATTTAGGGTTTGGACCTTATTGAAAGAAGACATTCTAGAGACAGAATAAAACCTGGGTAGATACTAAGAAATGAATGAAGATTGTTTTACAGTAGTAACAGCATTCTTCGGCCTTTTTTAGACAGGGTTCCTCTGTAGCTTTGGATCCTGTCCTGGAACTAGCTCTTATAAACCAGGCTGGTCTCAAACTCAAGAGATCCACCTGCCTCTGCCTCCTGAGTGCTGTGATTAAAGGCACACACCACTACCACCTGGCTTGTTTATTTGTTTTAAACTTAAGTTATCTAGTTACAACACTGGTTCTCAACCAGGGACAGAACATGTCCCCACAAGATAAAAAGTAATGTCTGTTGTCACAAAGAGTGTGGCATCTACTGGTAGATGGCCAAACCCCAGAATACTTATCTATTCCACAATGTCAATAATTGAGAAATACAGTTAAATTTCTAAGATGAACTCTGAGACATGCTTTAAGTACTGTATAAGTCAGGTGGAAGGATACCGACCTGCAATCCCAGCACCAGGGAAGCTAAGGCAGGATTCACAGGCCCAAGGCCAGCCTGGGCTATACAAGACCCTATCTCAAAGCAGAAACAAAACCACTCCCAACAATATTGGTAACTTAGAGCTAGGTGATAAATAACTATAAACATCCACATCAGTCTTAGATTTTTGTTTTTCTTGTATTTTATTTTACTGGTTTTTCGAGACCGGGTTTCTCTGTGTAATAGTCCTAAATGTTCTGGAACTTGCACTGTAGCCCAGGCTAGCCTCGAACTCTAGAGATCTGCATGCCTCTGCCTACTGAGTGTTGGGATTAAAGGCATGCGCCACCACCAAAAAGACCCATAAAAAGAACAATGGATATGGTAATGTATGCTTCTAGTGCCAAAGCCTGAGAGTTCAAAGTCAGTCAGCTTAGGCAACATGGCAAAACCCTGTATCAAATGAAGGGGGGGGGGGGAGAGACAGCTGCTCAAGAAGCCAGTCTCTTCATTCACTCTTTCTCCTGTATTTACCAATCCCCACTTAAACCAGGCTTCCATCAGGTGCCAGACTAAATCGGACCAATAGTGACATCACATCAAATAATGGCACCGAAGCAGGAAGGAGGCTTTTAGATACAGTCTTCTTTTTGACTCCTGTACCCCCACCTCAAACCCACACATCTCTGTTGCATTCCCAAGGTGCACTGGAAACCTGCTCAGCCTCCCCTTATGAATTCCCACACAAGCGTTTCTATCCGTCCTCACCCTCTTGGAGTTTCCTTCTATCCAGCTAACTGCTTCCTAGCAGTCTCTATCAGGGTATCATCTAAGCAAACTCAAAGGTAGCTGGCCCAAAGCTGGCTGTTGCCCTCCACCTCACCTGACACTCAGCTTCCTGGCTTTCTCCCTCTCCATCTCCACAAACCCATACCAATCATCAGGATATGGGCAGTTAAAGGATCAAGCCTCCCCAGCTCATCCACTGCTCTCATCACCTATTACAGCCAACAACACACCACTTATGGACACCAATGGTTTCAGAATGTCAGTGGGCAATTTCACCACTTCAAGTTTATGGAAGATACAAACAACTAAGTATCACTAGATGATATCACCTTACAGGATGATACTCAGTATGTCCTTGACTAAAACACATCACTCAGGACCATACCTTTAAAGCAGATCACTATCTTTCTCTCAGGTTAATACAATAAACCCAATCACCTGACTCATGCCTCCCATACATTTATCAAGTTACCCAGCATCCTTCCCATTAGCTTTTCTCTCTCCTTAAAAGCCCTACTCTTCTAGAAGCCTGAGGCTTCTTCAGCAGATTTGTAAGGCCCTCCCTAGTTAGTCCTTCCTGCAAAGTTGGTCATCAAACCCCCCTCACGCTCCTTTTGACTGTACCAAGGTTGAGCATCCTGTCCTCTCGCTCATCACACATCCATACAGCAATCAGCTCCACGGGGACACAGCAAACCCCTACTTTAGTCTGGCAGTGATGATGTGGGCCTTTAATCCCAGCACTTGGTTTTTTTTGTTTGTTTGTTTGTTTGTTTTTTTGTTTTTCAAGACAGGGTTTCTCTGTAGCTTTTGGAGCCTGTCCTGGAACTAGCTCTTGTAGACCAGGCTGGCCTCGAACTCTCAGAGATCCGCCTGCCTCTGCCTCCCGAGTGCTGGGATTAAAGGCGTGCGCCACCATCGCCCGGCTAATCCCAGCACTTGGGAGGCAGAGTCAAGTGGACTTTTGAGTTCAAGGCCAGCAGCGGTCTAGAGCAAGTTCCAGGACAGTTATGGGTACATAGAAACCCTGTCTGGGGTGGGAGCTCTCCTACTTTGAATATACTCTACCAACCACACACATGCACAGCAATCATATCTGAGGTCTCTGCTTTCTGTCCCTCCACCTAGGACAGACTGCCTGGCAAGATAACTTCATCTCACTGAAACTTACACTACTGCCTACATATCTAAAACCAGAACGTAGGTCTGTGGATGTGACTCAGTAGTAAAGCATTCATTTGCCTAGCTAGTATGTGAGTGGTCCTGGACCCCATCTCCAGCACCAGAAAGAAAATAATAAAGGACATCAGGCAACTTTGGTTCCCACCTTTCCTGTTACTGCCTGGCAAAATAGTGTCCCCAGCTGTTTGTGAAAAAACATAGTAGAGTAAGAATGCCGTCAACCTTCAGCAGCACCTTCCAGAGTGGACATGCAGAGCTTACATAAACATAACACAGTGCACAGGGGATAAGGCCTCTGAAATAAAAATTACAGGCATGCGATGCCTAGCTGTGTGGCTTTTCACTTCTGTGCCACGTTCTATGAAGAGGTTCAGGAGCCAATGAGAATAACAGACGCAGCTCCAAGGAGTACCTGGTACATGAGACACGTGACTGTATGTGGTGGTCCCTTTCTCTCCAGCTACTTGCAAAAGTATCCCACAAGGGGGCTGGAGAGATGGCTCAGAGGTTAAGAGCACTGACTGCTTTCCAGAGGTCCTGAGTTCAATTCCCAGCAATCACATGGTGGCTCACAACCATCTGTAATGAGATCTGGTGCCCTCTTCTGGTCTGCAGCATATATGTAGGGAAAATGCTGTATACATAATTAATTAATAAAAATCTTTAAAAAAGAAAAACCAAAAGGGGAAAAAAAGTATCCCACAAGGAACAGTAAAAATAGATTTTGAACTAAGTTACATTAATATAGACACCAAATTCTCGCCTATAGGCCCTAAGCTTCCAGAAGGCCTTGCACTCACTCTCCTGCGTCACCCCTGGCCAGAGCTAGACGGATGCTGAGGGTTGAAGAGGGTGATAAGGGTGGTACACAAAACAAAGAGAGCACCCTGACCTTTCCACAGCCAGGCACCTCGACGCCATCCACGGGCCGGGGAATCTCAATGGACTTGACCAGCCCATACTTGCTGCACTCGTCTCGCACATCCTCTACAATCTCCTCGTACTCCTCATCATCCAACAGCTCTTCAGGCAGCACCATGTTCATGAGGCATAGGACCTCAGTCGGGTGACCGCCCATCTGCACCTGAGAGCTCATCAGGCCGGGCACTTGAAGGGTTACAGGTGTCTGATTGATGGTACTCTATGGGTCAGGGAGAACAGAGATGTCACAAAATGGCTCAGACTAGCCTCCCTCCATTCAAGCCTGTGCCTCTCACATCCAACTAAGGGGAACCATTCCTTTACTAAGACACTTATGAACCCATTGCCCAACTGCCCAAATCCCCTCCCATGAAAACTGGGGCAGAACTTAAGACAACCTTCCCATCCAACCCTTCCCACCCCCCCCCCGGGTCCCTCTAGCCAATGGAAGATGACGTGCCGGGAGGCTCACCAGCGTGGCATTCTTGGCTCCCACACTCGCCCTCTGGACAAGCAGCTTCTTGTCCCCTAGCTGCATCCCATTCAGCCCCGCAATGGCCTATGATCAGAGGACGAAGGGTGGAAGGGGTGCGGAAGAGGCACAGGTCAGGAACCAGGGGACCCAGCACTTCCCCCAAAGAACCAGGCATTGGTGGGGAAAGAATGGAAGGCAAAGGGCATTTAGTTTGGAAGGAGGCAAAACCAAGGGAAAAGGAATGAGCCCCCACAAGGCCTTGCTTCAGGCTAACCACCTCCCACCCTAGCCTAAGGAGGGGACCTAGGCTTGGAAACAGCAAAGTTAAGAAGGGCAAATGGAGCAAGCAGCTAGGCACCCAGAGCTCACCTGATCTGTGACGTTGATGTCCACGTACTCACAGAAGGCATAGCCCTTGGAGAGCCCTGTGGCACTATCCTTGACTAAGTTGAAGGCCTTCAGAGGCCCAAAAGATGTCAGCAATTCTTTCACCTGCAAGAGGCCAACAATCCATCAAGGTTTGGTCAGGCTGAGATGGGTGGCTAGCAAGGGGGCAGAGGATTTACCTGGTCATCATTCAGGTAGTTGGGCAAGCCCCCGATGAACAGTTTGTGGGCAGAGTCTGGAACTACAGTGGACACAACGCCTAAAAACAAAATGTATAAAGACTTCAATTCCAGTACAGTCATTTTCCAACATACAAGGAGAAAGCTGGAAGTGGTGACATACATGCTTGTCTATCAGCACTTGGAAGGCTAAGGCAGGAAGGAAGCCATCTCAAAAAAAAATCTGAGTCCCTTTCCAAGTCCCATCCTACCTGAGATACCTAATAAAGGTGGGAGGAAGCCACAGTATACACACTTCCTACACACACCCCTATATTCTGACAGATACATGAGCATAGAACAGCAACACCTGAACATGAAAGAGCCCCTAAGATCTGACAAACACCCAGAGACATCTCATTCAGTGAGGGGTGGCCTGTTACTGAGGTAGTGTGACAAGGAGCTGGAAGGCTGCTGAGAATCTCAGTGTTGGCTGCCACCTCAGTGATGACTAGAGGGAATTTTGCTTGCTTTCTCTACTCAACTCTGGACCCATGTGGATAAGTGTGGGCCAGACAGTTCACCATGCAAGCTTCACCAATATTATCACTTAAGTCTCAGAGACATCATCCAGCCCTGCACCAATCCAGCCTGACTCCTCAGAGCTCAAAAGTCTCGCTACATAGTCTCCTTTTCCAGCTCGCCCCCATACTAAGTGTGGGGGTCCCTCCTAATCTGTAAGAGCATCAGGTAAGATATTAAAGGCTACCCTAGAACCTCAGCCACTGTGTCCTACCTATCTTCCAGGCTATCACTGGCCCTACTATAACTCTTTAGTCCCAGAAAACTGCAGACATCAATCCAAACACTTCTAACCACCAGAGCCGTACCCCAGTAGTAGAGTCATATAGACCACAAAAGACCTAGTTCAAGGGCACCGTGACAAGCAGAAGCATTGAGAGCCAGGTCATATTCAGTGTTGCCATAGGCCAGGAACAACTACTTTAAAAATACCACCTGGGACTGGAGAGATGGGTCAACAGTTAAGAATGCTTGTTGCCCTTGCAATGGACCCGGGTTTAGCTCCCCAGTACCCAAGTTATGGCTCACAACCATCCATAACTCCAGTTCCAGGAATCCAACTATCTCTTCTGACGTCCTTGAACACCAGGCATGCATATGGTACACAGACACGTATGCAGGCAAAAACACTCATACACATAAAATGAAATTAGAAAAAAAATCTACCTCAGTAGGTGTAAATATTTCCAGCTATAATACAAAAAGAGAAGTCCTAGAAGTAGGAAAAGGTGACTTCTAGAGCCCAACTCAACAGTGCCTTTCAAAGGCAGCTCGGCAGGCTTGGTTCCCTCACACACACAAGTGAGCAGTAAGGCAGGTTACAGCAGCAGCTGGACCAAGTCCAATCTGGTAATCACTGTGCCATATCTCAGAAGCAGCCCAAGGTAGGACCCAAACAAGGTACCCTGTGTTCAATTCTACACCTACAGAAATAGGAAGAACACCACACTACACAGCACACACAGACAGCATTCTAAGCCACTTAACCCCTAATCCAAAGGACACAAGGTGCCAACACTGGTGACCAAGAAGAGCTTCACTTCTGTGGAAATGCAGCTCAGGCTTCCACTCCAGGTTATAGCAATCTAGTTACCAGCGCACACATTCTCACTAGGGGGTGAAGTCAGCCTTCCAATTTACACACTGTTTTTTAATCAATGATCAAGATGTTTATTAGATTTCATCAAATATTTTCCTCTTTAGTCTATGTAGTAACATTTGTTCTCCTTTGAAGTTCAGAAGATAGAGGACGTAAAGGCAGAATTCCACTTGTTGCTGCCTTCTCCAGAGTGGTAATGATGTGCCAAATCACAGGCACAGCTAGCTGGAAAGCCAAGCCTCTTCAGGTAGGCACATCCCAAAGAGAAAGACTCATCTTCCTATTGCTTAATCATTGTGAAAGAGGCTTGCCACTTAGCAGTATGACCCAAAGCAACTGTGCCTGCATCTACATGTTTCAGCAGAAAGGTTAACATGGAGAATACAGAGAAAAGCTGAGCAGAGACTCCAGGGCCAACCTGTGCAGCCCAGGATACCTATGAATTTTACAACCATGAACAAAAAAAAAAAAAAAAAGATAAGCATAATTCCTGGCTTTCCTCCTCCATCTTCTACAGACGATGCCATGTCAAACTATGATTAACACTCAACAGGGAAGGTGTTGTATGGCACATGCTTGTGATCCCAACACTGGAGGACTAAGGAGTCAATTTGGGAAACAAGTCTGGGATACCCAGTTAGACCATATACAGAAAACTCTATAGCCAGGCCTCCTGGTACAAGACTATAATCGCAACTACACAGGAGGCTGATGCAGAAGGGCCAATAGTTCAAGCCCTCCCTGGGCAACTCAAAAACCCTGCCTCAAAATACTAGGAAAAGGTTGAGGATAACTCATCCAGTTGGCAGACTACTTACTTAACATATGCTGACAGAAGGCTAACAGAAGATCCAGAGACAGCCAGCACCTGCATACTACACAGTAAATGGATGCCTATGTAATTAAAGGCCAATCCAAAGAGTGAATTTGGTGGCAAGAGGTAGAAACAAGATGTTGTATAGCTTCATCTGAGAGATATGCCCATAGTCGTTGAGAAAGCTGAACCTAGTGACACAGACCAATTACTCAGGCAGCTAGGGGTAGGAAGCTCCCAAACTCCAGGCCTGTCTAGGCAAACTTAGTGAGACCCTATCTCAAGAAAAAAACTTGAAGGGGGTAAGTAAGGGATTCAGGTCAGAGAGAATGCTTCCCAATCAAGCATAAGACCTTGGGTTCAATCCCCAGGACCTCAGTGACTCTTCAAGCAGTACACTGAAGAGCATGTTTGTTAGTTTTAGACCTAGGTATAGAAAGAGTGGCAAGTCCTCCACTGACAGGAACACTTCCCTACCCTAAAGTGAAGGGGAGACTTGGCCTCGATGGGCATCCTCCAATTCTGAGCATCAAACAGCAAGACCCCACATTCTAAAAGTTCCAATCAGTCTCAGTCCTGGGCATCACTTACTTAGCTAGAACCAACACTATAACTGATTCCTGCAGTCTAGTAGAGCAAACGGCCTACATCTCTCTTGTTATATCCCATCTAGTCTGCCAAATGCTAGCTCTGCAAACTACAGCCTGCAGGATGACATACACACAGAGCCTTTTAAACTTTGAAAGATTAATGCAGAATGTTCAAAATCTATTTTTTCAATGACCTACTTTTCTATGACCCTATCTGTAGGTTTCAAACCAAAGATCTACTGTGACCTACTATAAGAGGTGATAGTAAATACAACTAACTACAGGAAACAGCCCAGAGCACATGCCAGACAGAGACATGGAGTCAGTAAGCACTGACATGCTAGGTCCAAACACCAGGACTGTGCAGAGGTCTGTTAATATGTACCTGTAGATACAGACATACACACCAAGCCCTGAAATTCCAGGACCAAGGAACCAAGGCAGGAACAGACTGCAAGCACCACACATTCCAACACCTCTGGTCTGTACCTGGCTGATATTTACAAACTGTGCATTCTCAGATCACAGCTCATCACCTCAGAGTCCCAGAACACCTGCTAAGCTGGAAGACTACCCATAGGGTCCAAAGTACACACGACAATCTCCTGAGCAACCCTAGCTATAGGCTAAAGAGAGGAATCTAAGTTCAGGGAATAGTGAGGCCACCCCACCACCATCAACAAATTCCCACTCACCAGGCACATAAACAGAGGGGTTCTCTGACATGCCAGGCAGTGGCTGATAGTCATGAGGCCTTCGAATCTTCAATGACTGGCCCTGGAAGATGATGCCATCAAAGGCCATGGCCTGGGTGGTTTCATCCACTGAGCGGAACTGAAGGAAAAAGAAAGGTAGAATTAAGGGGTAGGCAGGGACTAGATTAAACCACTCCCCAACCCCCAATACTGTAACTTTCCTCCCACTTGTTTTTTTTTAAATATTTATTTATTTATTTAGTATACAATGTTCTGTCTGTATGCCTACAGGCCAGAAGAGGGCGCCAGACCTCATTACAGATGGTTGTGAGCCACCATGTGGTTGCTGGGAATTGAACTCAGGACCTTTGGAAGAGCAGGCAATGCTCTTAACCACTGAGCCATCTCTCCAGCCCTCCTCCCACTTGTTTAAACAAGTATCATGTACCAAATCCTGGATGGCCAATGGAAGAACAACCACAAGACTGTCCCTAAAAGCTCATACTCTAGAAAGCAAATCTCTTGGCATCCAACAGATATGAAAGCAAGCACACAATCATAAGCTCTGACAGACAATGCTAGAAAGACACCAACTGCTGAAAGAAGTCAGCATTAGGACATTCGGTCAACTGAGTTAGTGGCAATGACAGCCCAGGCTTTCTGATGAAATGACATTTAAGCTGAAGTCTCCAACAGTTCAAATAAAGCAGATTCTGATGGGCAAGTGCAGACTGAGAAGGAGCACTCAAACACCTCAGCAGATTAGATCACTTCAGCACATCCACTCTTTCCTGGGTATGGCCCAAGAGTTGAAAGCTAGGTCTTTAGAGACAATAAGAGAGTAACTGCTTTGAAATGAGACTTATAAACATCTGAAGTAAACTGCTTCAACCTAAGTCCAAAACAGAAAAAGACAGATTGTGTGCTCTGCAGTGTCAATGTAGCCTAAGCAGAATAGACTGGGCCAAAACAGTCTACAGAAACCAACAAAGCAAGCAGAACCCAAAAGGGCCTCCCAGGCGAGAGAAGATAGAAGGTATGCGGCAGGATGGGGACTGCAGAGCTTCTACAGCAACCAAATGCAAACTGGGATGAAGAGAAGAAAGCAGTCAGAGTGGGCAGTACAGACAAGCCCCACTATCCCTTACTTCATCACTGAAAAGCTCACCTCCAAAAAGGCAAAATTCTTGTCTTGATTAATCTGCACAGCCAAGACTGGGTTGCCAGGGGCCTGAGTCAATCCCCCCAAGCGCATCTGAGCGTTGAAGAAGTCCATCATAGCTTCCTGCAGAGGGAATAGGAGACAGGGGAGGGCGGGGAGGGAGGTGGAGAGAGGAGGGGAAGGGTGAGAGAGGGAGACACAGAGGGGTTTGGGGGTAAGGGGAGAGGATTGAGGGGAGGGAGAAGGGGGAGGGAAAGGGACAGTGGAATATGGGTCAGGGGTATAGAGGTCAATAGTAGGAACAAATGCAGGAGGAAAATGAGAAAACAGAGAGGAAGCAATACCAAAGGACAGGAGACAGAAGCAAACGGGCCAGACAGGACAGGCATGAGTGGGTGAGCCATGGAGTCCAAAAAATTAGGAGGAAAGTTATTCAAGAAAAGATGGAAAGAACACATGACAGCAAGAGAAAGAAATACATGAGGATGACAAAAGGAAGAAACATCAGGTGCAGACAAGGCAGGGGAAGGCAGGAGAACCAACAGGCAAGAAGAGAAAGACAGACAAGCATATGGACAGGAAGGGAGCCCAGAGAAAGGCAGAGCAAGGAGCAGAATGCAGGGGTGGGGAGGAATGGAGGAGCAGGGGAGGAAGGGGTGGGGCGGGAGGGGAGGAGAAAAGAGTGATGTGGAGGGATCTGGCCCTGGAGTCCGGGGGCTGGTTTATCAAATGTAGCAAAGTGCAGGTTGAGAAAGTCAGAATGGACCTTACTTGCCTTCGACGATGGTAGCAAACTTTTTGTTGCTACGAGGGATCTCAGCCCCACAATATTTCACTTTAAAGAGAAATGGAAACAACTCTTTGATCTCGGGATTCTCAGGGGTGCCACGGGAAGGGGTGGGGGAGAGGGATGGGGGAGAGGAGCGGTGGGGAAGGTGGGGGAGGTCAGGGCTATCAAAAATAAAAGAACAGCGACCATGGGAGGGATGTGGGGGGAAAGGATGTGGATAGACGGCAGAAAAGGAGAGCATGTCAGAAAAACTGCAGGGACGTGCGTCTGTGTGTATGTGTGTCGAGTCTCCCTCTCTGTCTCTCTCCAACACGTAGGTATAATATGTAGGTAGGTACGTTATGTGTGTGTTTGATCCCTGGGTTGTGGGAGGAGGTTGGGGAAAGGGAGACGGGAGAGGGGGAAGAGGAGGGAGGGAGGGGCCACCCCCAGCCCGGCCCCTGGCTGGCTCAACTCCATCCGTCCGTCTGGGAGGGGGCCGGGGGGTCTTGCAGGAACAGAGTCTGACCCGTGCAGGTTGGGGAAAGGGAATGGAGGGAGGGTGGAACAGGGTAGGGGAACAGGGGAGAGGGCAGGGGCAGGAGGAGGGCAGTACCTCAGTGATGCCAAATGGGATGTTGCCCACGTAGAGGCGTCTGGCCTGTCTGGTCATCTGGCTCCCAACAACAGGCACGGGCGTTGGGGTCACAGCCAGACCATCAGGAGTCATAGTGGGGAGAAGGGCAGTGGCTGGAATCTGACCCGCAGCTTCAGGATGGGTGTAAACAGTAAAACCCCATTAGAGCAGCCCTAAAACCAGGATCACTCAGCATACACTGACCCTACCCACCCACTCTCTAACCCACTTCATTGAGAAGCTCTTCAACCAGTCAACCCAAGTCAGCAGCGGCCCAAGATAAGAAGTCTGGTTTCCTAAGGGCCTGGTTGGTAAAGACTTAATTCCCTCTTCCATCATGGCTACCCTGAGCAGGTGCTAGAAGCCCTTGGGTAAGCTCCTTCAGTCTCACCAATGCAGACATACAACCTGTGGAAGAGATGTCCCAATTTTAACCTCTACAACAGCCCATGGAGGAGGGGAGGAACCTACCTTGCATGGCCTTGTACTGCATTGGGGTGATGTGCTCAAAGCCAGGTGGTGGCACGTCCCAGTATTTACGCACCTTCTTCTTCTTCTCATGGCGAGGGGAACGACTGGGGGAGGGGGAAGGGAAAGTGGGGCAGGGTAACCTCAGTCTGACCAACACCGGGTCTGCAAGACCCTGCCAGGAGCACCCCCCAGCCCTCCACACCCTCCCACACAAGCTCCACTCTCTCCAAAAGGGAGAGCTGGGCCTGGGCCTAGGGAGGGACACTGGCAGATGAAGACTCTTCCCCAGTGCTCGGGCCAGGGTGGGGATACAAGGCAGGCAAGATGCACAGGTGAGGAAGAAGGGAGTGGACATGGGGTAGAAGGGGCAGGAAGAGAAGCTCACATCAATCCACCGTGCTCCTCTTTAGCGCCTCTGGTCAAAGGTTTGCTGGGGGGTGGGAGGGAAAGGTATGGGGAGGAGTGACCGGGGACCTTTGTCTTCCCCACAAAATACACCCCGCCCAATGTCACTGAATCCCAGGACTGAGGCAGGACCGAGGAGAGCAAGCAGCATGCAGGCCTCCTCGGCCCTGCCAACCACCCCCCAATCCTACTACTCCCAGCAAAGAGTAAGTAAGGAGAAGTAGCAAGAAGAAACTAGGCCATTTTATGGAGAAACTAAGATGAGGAAGGAGACTCTTTAGATATCCCACACTTCCTTACCTAAGAGGAACAGAGAGAATGAGGGGAACCCAGGAAGGCAAGATGAGACTGAATACCTAGACCAACAACCCTGAGCTGGAAATTAAAGCCCAGGCCTCAGATACTGTCCTACTCCAGAACTCCTAGGAAGTGGAGGAAACAGGACAAGTGCTCTCCAAGACAGCCCCAAATAGAACCAGAGCAAGAAAATACAATTGTGCCCTCAAAGACAAGACAAGGACAGTATTTGGGAGAGAGAAAAGGAGAGAGAAAGAGAGAGAGACCCAAAACTGTTCCCTGTCCCCAGGAACTATTGGCCCCAGCAACCCACTGGTACTGCCAAAAGAGAAACTGGGGGAAAAAAAACAGAAATAGGAAAAACCAAGTTCAAGGCAGATCAAACAGCACCCATACAGAGAACAGTCATGTAAACCCAGGCTGATAGGAGCCCAGGCAGAGATCCCAAAGTTCTAGTACCTTCGCCTTCGTCTGTCTCGGGAGGCACTGCGCTGGTCCCGGTTACGCCGATCTCGGCTCCGGCTCCTGCGCTTCCGGTCCCGGCTTCTGGAGCGGCTGTGGCTACGCTTCCGATGGCGGTTCTCCTTGTCCCGTTCTGGACAAGTGTGAGAAGAGATGGGATGAATGGGGAGAATGTGCAGGCCCAGCCCACCCTGCGTGCTGGTGACTATGCCAGGACCCGGGAGCCCCCGCCCCCAGGGAAGGGATTTAATGGAGGGAGACAACAGGTTTCCTGGGTCCACACCTGAGTCCCAAAGGACTCTGAAGGGACCAAGGGGACAGAGCCTGGAAATGCCCCCGGGGTGTAAGATACCTGAAGATGCTCAAGAGGAGCTGAGGAGCCAGAGAAGACAGAGGAGGCTGGCTCCTGGTCCCCCTCGAGGGCTGAGGGGCCTGACCCCAGGGTCGTCCCTGAGAGGGGCAGGGCTAGAGGCTGGGGAATCAAGAGACCCAATGATGTTTTCCTGAAGAAACTCAGCAACCCCTCAGGAAAATCCTCTGCAACCAGCTGGCACCCACAGTCCCACCATCAGGCCCAAGGGTCAGGTGCCAGGCAGGATCTAGTAACCCTAAGAAGTGAGGAAACTCAACTCCATCCCTTCCCAACCAGATAAATAATGCAAGAGTAAGCACCCTCTGAAAAGGGCCTTCTTTCTGAGTGTACAGAAAGTAAGGAAAAGATGCCCCTCCAGTACTTCAACTGGTGGTCTGCAGCAGCCTCATCCAAACTTGAAGCCCAAACCACCAGACTCTCCCTGCTTCACTCCCTCTAAACCAAAGGAAGGATGGGCTAGATAAGGACTGTGTCTTCCCTAATATCTATTCTGCTTCCTTAGCCTCTTTGCTTCAGAGACCTTGGATATTAACAGAACACAGTACTGCAAGAAAAACTACAGAACCTTAGAGGGCAAAGGCAGACAGATGGATCTCTGCAACTTCAAGGTCAGCCTGATAAAGAGTTCCAGGCCTACTAGACCTACAAAAACACTACTATATAACCCCAATTCTAGAGATTGGCCCCTCAAGGTAGAAGCTAGACCAATCACCTCAATATATTTCCTAAATTTCAAGGTACCACTGACTTCAACCATCAAGCCTACACACCCACTCACACAAACACACACAGAGCCAGGAGTAATGAGGCACATTTATATTTCCAGCATGTGGAAGGCCGAGACAGAGAGAGAAAAAGAATTGGAGACTAGTAAGTTAAGGGAGACCCTCTCTCAAAACCAAACATACTTGAAAACTATAACAGGTGTATCCTTAAAGTATTGACTTCTAGCAGTAGGAAAAAAGCAATGAAAAGGACATCAAAGTACATTTTTAACTCACCACACAGTTGCATTATGTATTTTTCTGATGCAATAAGCAGGAAAATTTGAAATCTATTTTAACTCCATAGCTACTAATACTGAGGAAAGCACCCAGGAAAGAAAACAACCAACCTTGAGATGCTTCTAACAGAATCTACAGACAGAAGAATACCTTTATTTGCATTTAATTATCACTATTGCTTTGGAAAAACTATGTCAGAATGAAACTGAGGCATAAGAACTTGACAACTTGCTCAAAGCCCAACAGCTAGAAAACTGTGACGCCCAAACTCAATTGTAATGCCAGTAAATTAGGCACTAGGCAGTATTCTTGAGGACCAGGCAGAACCAAGAGTTCTCCAGAATCTGGGTACAACTACCAATGACAAAGGATTTTATTATTTGCATTCACACGTGCAAAGACTAAAACAACAATCAAAAATTAGAGGCCCCGGGCAGTGGTGGCACACGCCTTTAATCCCAGCACATGGGGGGCAGAGGCAGGCAAATCTCTGTAGAGCAGCCTGGTCTACAAGAGCTAGTTCTCCAGGACTGGCCCCAAAGCTACAGAGAAACTCTGTCTCAAAAAGCCAATAAATCCCAACTATCTTTCCTACTGCTAAGCCTCAAACACAAGAACTCCAGAAAGGAAGTAGTGACAACATTGGGCACCTGGGACAGGGAAACTGGACTTAGGGAACTGGAAAAGGGCTGAGGCTGAGAAACATAGGAAGGCTAGGTAAGAGACAAATACACACAAGCAGGGTGACAAGGTGGTAGAACTTTCTTCCAGCATTCCAGAAAGGCAAGAACCTTCCACATAATGAAGCTGGACAGCTAAGAAAATGGAACTTCATTTGCTCAAAATGCTATATACTACAGTTGTCTTATGTACACAGTTCCACCAACCAACCCTTAAGTGCCTGTTCTCAGGCCCTGTTTCCAACACCAACAGGGACATTCTGGAACTACAACCCATCCAACCACAGCAGCTAAAGCAACTCCACTTGGAGCACAGTGGAACTGGCTTTGCAATCAGAGCTCTAAATAAAAGTAGGAGCCGGGCGGTGGTGGCGCACACCTTTAATCCCAGCACTCGGGAGGCAGAGGCAGGCGGATCTCTGTGAGTTCGAGACCAGCCTGGTCTACAGAGCTAGTTCCAGGACAGGCTCCAAAGCCACAGAGAAACCCTGTCTCGAAACACCAAAAAAATAAAATAAATAAAAGTAGGAACTATCTTTAACATCCAGGTCTCCCTTCCTTGAATGAAGGTCACATCTACAGCACTCAAGAGGTATTATGGGAGCAACAATGGGCGTCCACCTTCCCCACCATTCCCTCCCTCCTACACCAGCCTACCTTTCTTCACAGTAGCAAAGACAGCTATTGTGTACGCGTAATCCAAGCCACATACTACATATACACATTGCTCACTTCATCTCAGTGAGCTTTCGACTAAATAATGCCTAGAGCCTTCTTTTTTAAGAGAAAAATAAAAACTTTATAAGCCTCAACTTCCTGCCCAATCAACAAGAAATTATTTTGTCCTCAGAAGTCTGTTACAAATGGCTCACTTAGGAAAACTATTGAGAGCTAGGCCGCAGACGCGCGCAGCCTACTGAGAGAGTTCAAGGACAGCCAGGACTACTCAGAGAAGCCTTGGGGGGGGGGGGGGATTTGTTCTTAGCAAATTGCCCTGCCTTTACACTTGGTAAGTTCCAACGTGTACCACCATTACTAATCTCAAAACCAGTAAGTAGTGACTGCAAACAGGTGAGATACAAAGGTATTAGAACATCATCCCTACCAACAGCAATGCAGGTATTTGAACTCAGGCACACTCCTAAGCAGTACACTTACTCAAAGAAAACACACCACAGCACTCAGGAAAATTACTTCCTCCACATGCACTGTTTCAGGTACTCTCCTCTCAATTCTAGCACAATTCAAAGACTTCTGACTGTCTCATCCTGTCTGCGAACTCCAACCAGGAACACGAGACAGCTTAAGCCCCGATCCTCAAGAAACTCAAGCCCTTCTTCGGTCTCAAACCAAAATGGGAAAAGGTTGTAGGGATGTCTTCCAACTCAACTCTTTCCTCGGAATCCCTAAACTCAGCGTCGACATCGCCTGCCTTTCTTTCTGGTCCGAATTCCTAGTATAGAACCCTACCTTTGAGTAGTTGCCCCACTAACACATTAAGGCCATTGAGCCAGCTCCCTTTTTCCCTTTGTGTTGCCTATTTTATCCCCACAGTGAGCCTAGATCTAAGTGCACGAGTCTGGAATCATACAGGACTTTGGGGTTGTCTAAAATCAGGGATATGGAAGACACAGAAATTGTCGGCCGCCAAAAACCCCAAGGCATACATGATTTATGTATGTAAGGGGCACAAAGAATGCAGAGGCTTCCCCCTTTGGCGGGCAAACAGGTGTAGGACACATTTATACCTAAAGGGCCGTGTAGCGGCTGAGACAGAAATACTCTGGAGGAAGGGTTCTGTAGACATCGAGAAAATATGAACAGGCAAGTAACCTGCAAGCACCGGGAGATTGCAGCGCCAGTCCACGTGAAGGAAAGAGGGGGGGCTCACCACCGCCATTTTGGAAACAAAGGGGGCGTGGAGAAAGGAAAAGTACGCCCGACCGGAAGCGGAAGTGCAAAGGTAGCAAGAGGAAAAAGACTGGATTAGGAGACCTAATTTTATCTTTCTCAAATAAAAGAGAAAAATTTAAAGATTAAAAAAAAAACCCACGTAGAAAAATCCGGCGCGCTCTCAACGCGCCAACGCGACGCAACGCGCCTTCTCAGCTGGGACCACGTGGGCGCGGGATATTGTTGCGCGCACGCGCCCTAAGCCGCGGCCCCTTCCCTCGGCTCGGAGAAGGGGTGGTCACGTGAGCGAGGCGCGCGCGGCACGGACGGGGGGGGGTGTTGAGAATCATGCGGCCCCAGGGAGGGAACAAGAGGGGGGAAATGGCGAGGGGCACGGAACGAAGCAAGACGCCACCCCACAGCCCCGGGACCCTCACCTTGTTTATTCTCGTTGAGCTGCCGCTCGAACTCGTCGAAGTCCGACATGCTTACGCGGCCGCGTAGGGCCCTGTGCAGCTCTCGCCTCGCCTTGCCGCCCGCCCGCTCCGGCTACTTCCGCCGCTAGCTTCGGCTACTTCCGGCCCCCGCCGGCACTCAGTCGTCTACCTAATCAAGCCCCCAAGCCCCGCCCCACCCTGACTCCACCCCCTCGTCCCGCCCGCC
>NW_004949145.1:1757708-1771259 GCF_000317375.1 Microtus ochrogaster
TCTCTCCACATCCCCGCCCGCCCCCCCTCCCCCCCGCGAACTGCCCCGAGCCCGGCTCCGAAGCCAGTCGGCTATTCTCGGACTGTAGACGAGAAGTCTGCAGGAGGCGACGGCTACCCTCGAAACCACCCAATGCGAGAATTTTGCAGGCTGCCCAAGTTTCGGTAACTTTTCGGAGACAAGCGTCTCAACGTTCGGAGGATTCCGTGGGTCCTACGCCAGCACCCTGTAAAGGTCCGGGTTTTTCCTACAACTCAAACCGTCTCAGTCTCTCGCTTCCTCGAGACTCGTCCCACCCCTCGCTGGCACTGTCCAAGCAGTCGGTCACTTCCAACAATCCTAACCGTCCAGACCTTCGGCTCTTTCCGAAGGTTTCCAGCGCTCGCTCACGACCCCTCAAGATATTAAGCCCGAATCTAATCTTCGGCTCTTTCCGGAGGTTTCACTGGGTCACTCCGCCCCTTCCGGAGAATTTCGTTCCCTTCCGCCACTGCTTCGGGAAAGCCTCATGCGCAAGGGAAAACTTCGGCTTTTTCCGCCGTTGCTTCGGCTTCTTTCGGCTTCAAGAGCAAAAAAGGGGGGGAGTACAGATAAGAGGTGGGTCTGAGAGCTACAGTAGAGGGGGCGGGTCTCACTCTTGGCACCTGACTCTTGGTGAGGGGGATGGAAGATTGGCCGACTTCGTGGAAGGCCAGACAAGGTGTGCAGAACAATAGCAGTCAGTGGGGCAAAAGCTGCTTGAGGCCCCTGCGGAGGTTTTTTGCGCGTCTTGGGGCGCCTGCGCATGGTGATTTAGGAGGCGGTGAGAGTGGTTTGTGCGCCTGCGTAGCGGTCAGTCTGAGGCACGTTTTCTCAGGGCTCGGAAAGATCCGCCAGTCTAAATCCACATTGCGCGTGCGCGGCGACTTCCCCTCCCCTACCCCCACCTCCCCACTGTGGGTACCAACTCCGGGACCGTTAAACTAGACTGCGATCTCCCGGTTGCCTTGGCAACCGCGTTAACCAGCCCCCCCGCCCCCCCGCCCGCTCGCTCCTACCACGCAAGCGCAGGACGTGCCACCTCTGGGACTGCAATCTTCTGACTCCTGGCGGGCGGCAGAAATGAATCCACACAGCTGCGCTTTAGAGTCTGCTTCCTTCCTAGTTTTCTCTGGGAAGAGGCTGCTGGCTGCTGCTCCCCTTCTCACTTCTGCCTCCTGAGGATAATTACACCCTGTCCTCCCCAACCTTTCTAGAGGCTCCTGCCTGAGCGCTCCCATCTCGGTCTCCTTGGCGACGGCCACCCCCTCCCTACCCATCCATCCCCTTTCTAGGAAGACCTGGGGCCCAATTTATTGAAAATGTTCATGTCTCTTTAATTTAAATTATCTGAATAATGCTCTGTCTTCATGTGAGATGCAAATGGGCTACTCCTGGCTGGGGAGGCCGAGGTGGCCGTCCTTGCGGAGTGGAATGGAGATGGCGTGCCCAGAGTGGGCGGCCGAAGGGCAGGGCCCAGTGCTCAGGAAAGGGCAGCATCTGGCCCTGGCGGCGCCCCGGGCTAGCGAGCCGTCTGCGGGGCGGCGGCATCACCGCTTGAAGCGGTAGGTGATGGGCAGGAGCAGCTTGCTCTTTTTTAGAGCCTGCACCTTCTTGAGAGTCTCGTCGTCCAGCGCCAGGAAGCAGCGGCGGGAGTACTCCAGCAGGCGCTCCTTGGACGGATCGAACTCTCCCACCTCAGCCAGCTTTTCGGGAGCCACAATGAGCAGCTCCGCGATGGGCGTGGTCAGCGCCACCGTGTTCCGGTCCACACGGTGATGCTCAAAGGCTCGAGACATGCTCTTCAGCTTCTGGAAGGTGCCCAGGATCTTCTTGTAGCGGCAGAGGACCCCGTCAGCGTCCTTCACTGCAGGGCCAAACGGGCAGAAAAAGGAGAACAGGGAAAGACAGCCATGTGGGGCCAGAGACATGGGGGAACCCAGGTAGGAACAGGAGGGCAGGCATGAGGAGGAAAGATGGGGTGAAAGGCACACACTTTAGAAAGCAAATGAAAGCAAGGAAGAAAAAAACACAAGGAAGTGGAGGAGCACCATACAGGAAGAGAAGGGAGTACAAAACGGAAAACAGTAGAGATCAGAGCAAGAAATGGACATGAGGGAGGGGGATTGAAGAAGGCGGGCCAGACACCAGAGGAAAGGAGAGGCTGCGCATGTGCCAGAGGCCTCCTTTCTGATGAGGAAACAGAACTGACTCTGCTAGTTGGTATAAACCGAAATTTAAAATGAACTCAACCACATAGAAGGGCTGGGAGATGGAGCTGGGTCTGATTGTTTTATATATGGGTAAGTTAGGGCATTGCTGCAGAACTCACACCGATACTGGGGTGGGTACCCCTCAACACACCATCACATGTACCCACTCACCCCGCTGCCTCTCTCGAGCCTTGGGCTTCCCAAATCGCCTCCGGCCAGTACTTCCCTTCTGCTTCTGCCTCTTCCTTTCACTGGCACTGCCCTCGTCAGACGCCCCACCGAAGGAGGAGGCTGCCGACTCAGGGTCTGAGGCTTCACCCCCAACCCCAGCCCGGCTGTCCCCATCAACCCTCCGTGGCCCAGGCTTCATCCGGCAGTGGTCCTCTAAGGAGAGACAAAAATGAACTGTGACATAATGTCCTATCATTGCCCTGAAGGGGGAAAAATGAACACGGAGGCCAGATCCTCAGGATGAGGACAGGGTGAAGCCCCCAAGCATGAAGGTATCGAGCTAGCTGGGATTCAGAGAACTCAGCGGAGCATCTGTGACTGGTCTGGGTTTCTGTAGGGGAAATGTATCTTGGGGGCCTTCAGAGAGTAGTCAAAATGCAAGAAGCAGGCAAGGCCTCTGAGTAAGAGGCTTGGATATCAAAGTTCAGTTTGGGTATTGGGGAAGCTAACTACCTTCACCTGAACAGGAAGCCAGCTGAGGCTTAGACTCAGCATCTTCCAAAAGAACTGAAGTCAGGACTCTGTGCCCCGCCAGATCAAGGAAAGAGTGGAGTCATCCAGGATAGCGCTCCCAGTGTAGGAAGAGGGGACAAGGAACATACATGGTGCCCATCCCAATGCCAGGTCCCCAGTAGTTGAAACCCTCAGAATACCCTTAGGCCCTTTGCTGGAACTTTTGATATTATTACCAGCTAGAAAGCCTTCCAGCAGCTCAGCTGGATACAAAGGTTGGGGTTATGGCCTGAATAAAGGTTAAGTTCTATGAGACCTGAGCTAAAGATCTAGGGGGGAGGGGGGAGCCTGGACTGAGAAATGTGGCTGGAATAGCAGACAATACATATTAATAAGGAGACAGGATCCTGCCTACCAGAAGAGGTGACACCACCATGCTGTTAGTCACAATCAGAGCAAGGCAAAATGGTAGAATCTGCCCATGACCTTGTGGCAGAGTTTAGGGGACAAGAAGTTCTGAGATCCCATAGTCTTTGAGGAATAAAAAACATTAGTTAGCCAAGCTGTGTAGAACAGGGTGGTGGGAAAACAAGCCCCTGGTTGTTATTCTGGGACACCTCTGGTGAATGGATAAATACACCTTCCACAAGTCCTGGGGTGCAGATAGGGCCCCTCTGAGGAATCCAGCAGACTGACAAGGAAATGAGGGCCATTCCCCTAAGATGAGAGCCCAGGCTGGAAATCCAGACTCGGGGAGACACTTATTTCAAGTGCTTGAGGCTGCAGGCTTATGGGACAGTCTATGACAGGGTAGGAAATGAGAATCTGACAAAACAAAAGGAATGGCTGGGGAGGTCCCTAAAGTCAGCACGGTTCTTAGTGGAAGAATAAAGGGCAAGTCCCCTCAGGTGAACCCAACAGTGGGTTTTGGATTCTGCGGGTCCTGGGGGAACTGTGTGTCCCCACCCCCACCTGCATCCATCCGAGCGGAGGAAATGAACTTGTCCAGCTGACACCGCAAAAAGTCCCTCTCCTCCTCCAGGTCTTCAATGCGCTTCTGCAGCCATGAGTTCCTTTCCAGGGCCATGTGCAGCTGGGCCTTAACGCTGTTCATCAGGGTCAGGGTTGGGGAGGTGGCCTCTGGAGGCTCTAGGAACAGCAGAGGGTGGGGGGGGGTCATGCCCCAGGATAAGGTAGTACCCCCCCTGACTCCAGTCCCTCCACGCCCTTCTCAGCTCACCCTCAAAATTTCTCCGAGAGGGACTCAGACTGTAGAAAATCTGTGAGTCTAAGTGGGGTGCCTCTTCGAAGGGGATGGAGATCTCAAAGGTCTCTTCGTCCTTCACTGGAGAGAGGCCAGTGCAGGTCACCCCAGAAGCGGCCTGGCCCTTTCAGACCACCCCCAACCATAACTGCCCCGTGGATAGAGGGAACCAGAGTGTCGGGCTAAGGATGGGGAAAGGGTCCCCAAGTGCCTCACTTGTCCGCCTACGGTTGCTTCGGTCATTCATAGCGAGGCTTCCTTCAGACCCAGCAGCTGAGCCCTCAGGGGCACTGGACAGAAACAGGTCACCAAATGTAGTCAGTTAGTTCCTGGAGCGGTGGAGTACCTGTTCCTCTGGAGTAAGGAGGGATCACCGGCCTGAAGCCGTGGTCTAAGGGAGGAAAGAGCCCATACTCCTGGACAGAGGACACTGTGGTTTCCAAATCGTGTACCCAGAGTAAGGGGGCACGGCGAGAGAACTCTTGGTCCTGAAGGAGCTCGGCCCTTAGATTCTTTGGTTCTTCACAGGCTCAACACCACAGGGATACTTTGGCCTGAATACGAAGGACCCTCATCATGGGCCATCACCAGACCCAAAACCATAAATGGAAGGGAGAAACCACCCCTAACTTCCACGCATGAGGTGGGGGGGAGTCCATCCTGCTAGCATTCCCCTGTCCCAGCCGCCCATTCCTCCCGCACTTGTGCAAGTTAGCCAAGCCCCTCCCCCGAGGTGGGGGCTGGGCGCGTGCGCAGCGGGGGTGTCACGCGTGGGGATGTGCCCCCGCCCTTTGTCCCACGAGTGGGAGGGGGCGACCATGTCAAAGGGTCCCTGAAAGGGCAACCGACATGGGAGTGGCCACATAGGACACCATTCCCCGCCCTTGGGTGCCAGGATACAAGGGGCCAGGGCCCGGCTCTCACCCACCCGCGTAAGGACTCCAGCCCTGGGACCGACGGTGGTGGCGGCACCCATGCCCAGCGTTGGGGAGCGTCTGCAAAGTGTCGCGGAGAGAAGCGCCCACCCACCAGTAAACGAGCACAGCGGCAGAAGAGGGGGAATCTTGGAACTGGATGGCGGAGCGGGCAGAGACGCAATCATTTGCGGGATCCGGCCTGCCAGACCAGGCGCGCCTCTTCTTGGAATCCAGGTGAGATCCGCCGTTTGCGTGGAGTTCGGGGCCGCACTTGCGCGATAGCCCCTTGCAACCCACTCCCACCCACCCCCGCCCTTCCTAAAGCCCAGGCAGGGATCCTCATGAAATTCTCATCCTGCACAGCTGACGCGGCTCCGGGGGTCCTCCGGGTGAGTGGCTATGTGCCCAAAGGGCCAAGAAAAGTCTGAAGGTATGAGGCAGCTAGGAAAATTGAAGCGAAACTTGAGTCCCCTTTTAAGGAACCCTGAAGAACTGGCTAGTGCATGCACACCTTTGGTCTTAAACGCCTCAGGCAGCCATAATCCCTAATCCCGTCCACGAAGAAAAGGTTTAGAGAAATAAGAGAACCAGATGTGAGAATGGGTTGTGTGGTGGCTACATCTCCGCAAAGTGTGGGTCAGGAATAACCCGCACAATAGCTGCCTGTGGAACAGCTACACTCCAATCCCTGCCGCCTCATTCCTCCAGAGCCTCAGTTTACTCACCTGTTAAGTGGGAAGATCCTCTCTAGGGTCTTTGCGAGGATGCAGTGGTGTGACACACCAAAGGCTCAGCCCAGAACGGGACCTCACTCTTGGGGCTTAAAATCCAAGCTATTTGAAGTCAGACGGTGGAATAGAAGCACATCCTTAAGACACTCCCACTCGCCCCTCCGCCGCAAACCGCCCCAAAAGAAGTCGTGTAAAGAGGCTAACTACATCTGGCACAAAACAGGCGTGAAAGGGGACAGAGAAGACATGTTTATTAGGCCTGCAGCAAGGTTCCTCCTGCCTCTCCGTTTCACAAGCAACATCCTCTCTGGGGTTCTGAAGCCCTAATGGAGGCTTGGCTTTAACTAACCTCACAGAGGGAGACTAAGCAGCTCCCTCTTGTGCTTCACTTTACCAACCAGCTGCAGCCTGGGTCAGCAAGTCCAGTGGGAGCCACCTGCCCTAGATCAGTGTTTCAAACCGCAGGAAATCGTATATGGGAAGGTGAACTCTAGATTTAAAATGTATATCAAGGTGTCCTGTGCACGCTAAAGGCAACTACCGTTAGAATGGTTTCACATATGTTTGGTGTACTTCTGCTCTAGGCTGCCCTTTTTTAAGTCTCTTAATGTGGATTGTAATTTAAGGGGGGAGGGGTAACACTTAGACTCATATTTCCAAAGGTGCTGGGAATGTGTCTCAGTCTGTAGAGTACCTAGCATGCAAAAAACCCCACGTTCCAGAACTCAGGAAGTAGAAGCAAGATCATAAGTCTAATGGTACCCAGAGCTACATTACAACCTTGTCCCAATAAATAAATAGATGGCAGGTTTGCAGGAACTGAAGTAGGCCTAACTCTGGAGGAGGGGGGCAGATTTTCCCAACCCCCAGCCAAGGTCGTGGTACCAGGTGGTGAGTGTAAACTAAGACATCTCAAAAACTGAAGTGCTGCCGGGTGGTGGTGGCGCACGCCTTTAACCCCAGCACTCGGGAGGCAGAGGCAGGCGGATCTCTGTGAGTTCGAGACCAGCCTGGTCTACAGAGCTAGTTCCAGGACAGGCTCCAAAACCACAGAGAAACCCTGTCTCGAAAAAAAAAAATTGAAGTGCTAATTGAGAGTGGAGTGTTTAGTTGGTGTCCAGTCTAGGGCCAGTGTCAACATAAAGGAGACTTCTGACTGCCCACCAGAACCTCCAAGGCAAGTTTCCCAAGCCACACTATCCTTCATTCCTCCTATCGGGACTCCCAGTGTTCAAGGTACAGGGCTGTTCTGAGGACTCATTCCCATCATAAGTCCAAAGTACTGTGATGTACTGACAGCTCAGAGACTCTTCTAGGCAAGGCTCTCTTCAAAAAGGTTTGTCTGGGTTTGTGTCTAGGGCCCTGAAAGCCAGTCTGCAACTCAGGTCCATGTCTAAGAGATTCGGGAGCCCCTCGACCCCTGGGATCCCAGGAGCGGTTCATGGAGTGTTCTTCTGTAATGTGTTCTGCTCTGTAAAGTGACGCAAGCAATGCGGGAACGGGTGGTCCCCTAGTGTCCACTGATGTGCTGGGTCAACTCGTCCTCGGCCCAGAAGCAGCGAGGGCAGAGCAAGCAGCTGTAGGGCTAAATACCACCCGCCCCATGTATGGAGTGGTCTGCTCAAGAGGGCTGGCCGGCTTGAATGCCTTCCCCCAGGTGTCGCATTTGAAGGGCTTCACCTCCAAGTGGGTAATGCTGTGTCGCTGAAGGTAAGATGTACTCAGAGTCCCTAAGCACTTTTTCTGAACCCAAGTCCCAATGACCCCAGCCTCCCTCTGTGACTCCTCATCCACCGGCACTGTGTAGGGGACACACTGGGTGTCCATGAGAAGATAATGGTTGAGCCTTGGAGGGGACGAAGTCGGGGGAGATCCTGTGGAGAAAGAAGGCCCAGGTTCTGGAGACCCATCTATTCGAGAGAGGGTGGCCTTCCATGGCCTCTACAGAGGGAAGTGCTGAGGTCTGGAGGCAGCAAGGTGGCAGCACCAGCATTCATAGATGCAAATGAGGCCTGATGGATGCTAGAGAGTATGAGATCGAACCGGAGGGGGGAACAAGGACTCTGTTCTTGCTATGTACTCCACCCAAGGTCCTCTGCGATGTCCCTCTAAGGCCCCTGTAGTCTTTCTTCTGTCTTTCCGTCTTCTGGGCCCTACTACCCACTATATTCATGCAGTCTCTTTCACTCTGTCCCCTCCCCCGTGTGCCCTCAGGTCACCTACCAGCCATCAAGCACGTCATCTTGTGGCCCCAGGACTCTCCCACATTTTGACCACCACCCGGTCTAAAAGTGGGTCTGTCTAGGTTCTCCCATTACGCGCCCCACCTGTAGTTCTTTCTAGGTCTGCAGCCCCCACCTTTGGAGATTTCCCAGGCAAGTATTCAAAAAGCTGTCCATTGGGATGTCGCCCGAACCATGCCTCAGCGGTTGCTTGAGTCTCAATTCCTCCTTTCCTGCCTGGTACCCAGTGCATCAGCCTCCTGGGTCCGAGCAGCACAGGACCGGGAACCCTTGGCTACAGCCAGCATCTGGCAGTACCGGGTTTGGGAAACATAGACCCAGGGAGAAACGAGGGTCTAAGAGAGGGCGGGTCGTCTGAGCATCAGAAAACAGCTCCGGCTGGCAACTCACTTCGAGCACAAGGTTCCTAGGTGCTAACGGTCCTGATTCAATCTCTCTTCTCCCAACACAACCCACATGCAAGTAAGAGCCTTGAGAATTAAGTGCGGAATGTTTATTGGGCAAAGAATGAGGGGTCGTGGGCAATATGGGGAAGTACAGAGATGATCCAGGCAGTGCCGGTGCTTTTGTCATGTCTTCCACAAGGACCTCATCACTTGGGAAGAGTAGAAAACCAAGACTCAGGAGAGGTCGCGTCAGTTGTAAAGGCTTACATAGCACAGCCAGACTGAAGCCCAGTTCCAACTGACACCCAGGCCCAGAGGGGCAACAACTTTGGTCTACATCACACAGCTAGACTGGAGAAAAGACAAAAATGTTTCTCTTTGGGGAATAGGTGGGGAAACTGAGGCCTAGGGTAAGGCAGTGACGCTGTGTGGGTCAGACGTGGTGGCCCAGAGATAGCAGGGCCAAGCTCAGTGCAGGCGCACGTGCTGCGCCAGCTCCGCGGCGTCCTGGAAGCGGCGTGGACAGAGCGGGCAGCTGTGCGGTGGGCCAGCGCGCGCGCGATGAGTGGCGCGGTGCCGCGACAGGTGGCTGGAGCGCTTAAAGGCTTTGCCACAAGCACCACACGTAAAGGGCTTGAGGTCCGAGTGCGACACACGGTGGCTCTGCAGCCGTAGAGGGCTGGCAAAGACACGAGCGCACTCTGGGCAGCTGTAGCCCTTGCGAGGACTTGGCTCTCCCGGGGTCGCCTCGCGCTGTGGCGGGCCCCGAGGTTCCTCCTCCAGCTGCACGGTGTACGTGTAGGGGACCCCGTTGGCGTCGATGAGTAGGTGGCGGCCCAGCCGCGGTGGCCGCGGCCCCGCCACCGAGGAAGAAGTGGAGGAGGGGCCTTCCGCCTTGGGAAATGGGGGAGTTTTGGGGGGCGGTGGGTCCATGACCTCCGGGGAGGAGGACCGAGGGTGAGGTGGCCGCGGCGGCAGCAGCAGCATCTGGAGCGGCAGCTGGGAGCGGCGGAGGGAAGAGAAGTTAAGATCTGTCTCTTCCTTTCAGGAAAAAAAATTCCTAAAAAGGTGTTTCCATTCTCTGCCAGACTCTGTGCTACTGACCTACCTTCCTACAAAGTGAAAACTGACTCCAGTTCCCATCTCTGGGTTTTCTCCACCAGGGCTTGGCAACACCCAGCTCCACCAGCCTCACGTCAGGACCTCGGACATCCTTCGGATTCCCTCCGTCCATAGCCACCCGCCACAATCAATCTCCAAGTCCATTTCTCTCCTTTTAGCTTAGGACCTCTCTAGCCTTCCATTCCAGGCTCTGGTGGCCTCCGGGATTTTTCTCCAATCTACCTTTCCCTCCTTCCCAGAGCTCTACTCAAGCTCTGGCTTAATCCTCTCCCTCAGGTCCCACAACACCCTGGGGGTGGGAGGTCTCCACCCAACTAGATCCTCCTCAGGACCTCCCAAATCTCCACACAGTTGTCGTGGCCTGGAGTTTCCTCCCTAGATTCTTGCCCAGAGTCCCACTAACCCAGTTCCCCACTTTCCACTCATGGATCTTTTATGTCATCCCCGCACTCTGCACTAAAAGGTCTCGCCATTCTCTTCCTACATCGTCTCTACTTTATCTTCAACTGCCTGTCTCTTATATGCGCCCCCATCGTGTTGCGTTTCATTCACAACCATCCCCGGCCCCCTCCCCTCCTCCGGAAAGTATCCTGACATCTTCATTTCTCCGTCCACCGCCGCCACCACCATGGAGCCTCCTCCCGCTTGCAGTCAGACACTGGACCTTCTGGTTTCCCGTTCCCACACCAGCTCTCCCTAACCTTGGTCCCTCCTCTCTAAGATGCAGCTGGCATCTCCCGGATTCATATGATGCATGCCTCCCTTGCCGTGGGCGCTCTTGCACCGTGGTCCTCTGAACCACCCGGTCCCGTTATATCCCCAGGGCTTCCTACTCCACTGGCTTCCATAAGGAGCCCTGTCTTCCAGACGGCCCTCTCTCGAGCTCTGAGCGTAGCTTTCCTAGCCTCACGGCCCCGACCCACACCCAGAGCCCTGCCGGCCTCGCGCCCTGCCCAAGCCAGGCTCCTCCCTCCATCCCGGCCCCCGTACCCGGTGCAGCAGCCTCTCGGGTCCGGGGGAGAACGGGGCCGAGGTCCCGAACGGACCCGGGCTTGCCCTGACGAGTGCCGCTGCAGGATCGAGCTTCCGGGTAGCTCCGGGCCGGCGGCGCCGGGGACGCGGGTCGGGGGGCGCAGGGGCGCGAGGGGCGACGGCGTCCCTGGGAAAGAGCGCCGTTCAGAAACGCACGTTCCACACACGAAGGTTCCGACGCCGGAGTCGGCCGGCCCCTCTAATGGGAGCGCGCGGTGGGGGTCGGGGGTGGGGTGTTGGCGCCTGGCCAACGAGAGGGACCTGCAAAAGAACAGTTCCCCGTTGCGTGCCCCCATCCTCAAAGCCGTTCCTTTGCTTTGAATGGCCAATAAACTGAAGTTAGGTACCGTGAAGTCTCCTAAACCACCCATAAAGAACTGGAATGTACAGTGTGTCATCTTTCCACCCTGCCTCTCCCCTTTCCTTTCAGGCAAAGAAAGCCATTCAAGGCGGAGGGTTAAAGAAGGGGTCTTTCTGCTGGTTGAACATTTGGAGAGACTGGGGTCTAGAGACCAGGTGCTTGCTCTGGTGTGGTAGGGCGCAATCTTGACATCTCGTAAAGGGGGAAACCAATGCCCAAAGAAGACATTGCAAGATTAGGTGAGGTATTCGTGCTCCACTAAACATATGGGAAAACAGAGGCTGGAGAAGACCCGATGTAGGGTTAAAAGGTGTTACGCTTACAGTGACTTTGTGGTATTCCTTGGCTCCCAACTGCCGGGATACCGTTCCATACGAGCTGCAACGCTTATACCAGATATTGACACAAAAAGGAAAATGTGATATTTCTTGCTGAGCGTTTGGAGAAACTGAAACCCGGAGCTTGCTGGGTATGGAAAGTGAGAACAGGGCTGGAGCTATAGCTCATTGGGTAGAGTGCTTACCTAGCGTGCACTCTGGGTTCGATCCTCAGCACAGCCTAAAATTGGATGTAGTAAGTCACTCAAGACTTTAATCCCAGCTCTTTGGAAGTGGAAACAGGGGAATCAGAAGTTCAAGGTCATTCTCTTGGTTTTGAGACAGGGTTTCACGTAGCCCAAGAGGAGTGGTGTGGAGAGAGACTGTGATTCTTGCCAGTGATCAGGTGGGGTAAATAAAGCCCAGAGGATGCCAAACTGTAAATCGAATTCTAATTGGTCTTAATATTAAAAAACCCGGAATCAGATACTAGGGTGTGAAGGCTGAGAGATCAGAGAAGCAGGGTGTGCAGCCATTGGAGAGACCTTTTACCTCTGCCGAACCCTCAGACTGAGGGGTGATCCAGTCTCTACAAATCCTCAGACTGAACTCCTCCAACTCCTGTTTCCTCCTGCCTGCCCAGCCATATTCCTTCCTGTCTCCACCTCCCTAGTGCTGGGTTTAAAGGCTGTGACTCCCAAGTACTGGGATTAAAGGTGTGAGCCACCACCACCCGACTTGGTTTCTCCTTTAAACTGGATCTATTTTGTGTAGCCCAATGTGGCCTTGAACTCACAGAGATCTGTCTGCCTCTGTCTCTTGAGTGCTGGGATGAAATGTGTGTGCCACCACTGCCTGGCCTCTGTGGCTAACTAGTGGCTTAGCTCTACACTCTGATCTTCAGGCAAGCTTTATTTGTTAGATTACAAACAAAATATCCCTACACCAGACACTCTTAGGCACAGACATGGAAAGGTGTATATTTCCCACTGAGTACATGGGGAAGCTGAAATTCAGAGAAAGCCAGAGTTCGCCATATATGTAATCAAGGAAACTGGTTTGCCAGGACAGAGAGTGCAGGTGAGGGCGCCGGCGCCTTTTATCCGGTGTAGCTGGTGCTCTTGGCCCTTCGTGCAGGTGAGGGCACTGGCGCCTTTTAGGCAATGTAGCTGATGCTCTAGGCCCTTGGTGGAGGGGCTGAGCATCCAGTGTTCATGTGGCCAGTACATATTTCTAGATGCACTCTGGAACCAAGAAGCAAGTTGGGGGGGGGGAGCAACAGGTGGAAATAGCCAAGGAAGAGGAGGGTTATTCCAGTGCTAGGTCAGAGGACCCTCCGAAGGGTGGACAAGCCCCCTTACAAAGTTGTCCAACATCTTTCCATTAGTGGCAATGTTCTAATCCCTGGGTGGTGTGACAGACACTGGGTATGTGAAGCTGCTTAGCACTTGAACTGAAGCTAGTGTTTCTGGGGCCCTGAGTAGACAATTTATTCATCCCTTAACTCAGATTTACTCTATGGAACCGCTATAGAAACTTTGCTTTTTCTTTTTGAGAAAGAACCTCAAGTAGCCTAGCTTGACTTCAGATTTGCTAAGTAACCTAAGATAACCTTGAATTCTTTTTTATGTGTATGAGTGTTTTACCTGCACATATGTATATGTACCACGTGTGTGCTTGGTGCCCTTGGAGGTCAGAAGAGGGCATGGGGCTCCTAGAACTGGAGTTAGGGTGGTTGTTATCGGGGTGCACCATGTAGCACAGGGTGGTTGGAAAAAAGGCACTCCAAGATAAAACTTTAAGGCCTATGTGTAGCAGGAAGGCCCAGCCTCTCTGATGGACAGCCCTGAGCAGACGTACAAAGGCATATTTGAAAGTTCCACAAAGTGTCCCCTCAAACCAGTCCCAGGTCTGATTTACATGGCTCCCTAGAGGAGAGCATCATGAGCCTCCGTGGCTCCAATCTTTTATCTTACATTGTTTGTGACACACAGTAATGCAAGAGCCTTGGGTGTGCATGCCTGAGGTGCCTTTTGACCAGTCATGAAATTGCTGCAATGCCCCCTAGCAAAACAGTGACTGTTTTCAGTGAGGATTCAAGGTCAAAGTACTTCTAGAGGACAGTTTCTCGTTCTTTTTTTTAATATTTATTTATTTAATTTTTTTGGTTTTTGTTTTTGTTTTTTCGAGACAGGGTTTCTCTGTGGCTTTGGAGCCTGTCCTGGAACTAGCTCTGTAGACCAGGCTGGTCTCGAACTCACAG